>NC_055957.1:51658622-51958622 GCF_018492685.1 Alosa sapidissima | reverse complement strand
GTCCTGGACACTCACCTATACTCCATTTGCAACCAACACTCCCCTACTTCCCCATGTGTCTCACGCATTCTCTCTCTTTGCTCCCCATCAAGGATGCTTCGTCCGCAGACATTAGGAAGGCCTATCGAAGGCTTTCCCTCACCCTGCATCCAGACAAGAACAAAGATGAAAATGCAGAAACGCAGTTCAGGCAGGTAAGCCCTGCAGTCTGAAATGACCGCCATCTGTCTTGTATGCAACATTTAAGGGTTAAGGGTTAGGGTTACGGCTGCCAGTCTTCCGGTCGTAGTGTTCCTTAAACGTCTATAAATTCATAATCACAACAAATACTAAGGCTGACCGCTTAGAATCCACATCAACAGGACCTAAGCATTTGGCATTTGTTACATATAGTTATAGTTATTGTCATTTGTATATATAGTATCTCTGATATGTTGCTGATCTGTTGCTGCTGATCTTTGAGCTGCATTATGTGTATGAACGGTGCTATACAAATAAAGCTTATAATAATAATAATAATAATAATAATAATAACATCTTTGAAAGACTTAGACCCTTTTCATTGTGTTAGTGTTATTTCAGGTTTACAGTCCTATAGGCCCCTAGTGTAAACATCTGTGAAAACATTCTGTTGTTACAGTAAGATGCTTGTGTGGTGTGTGGCTGTTTGGAGAATGCTGAGACTAAACCTTAACGTCTTGTGGTAATTCTTTTTCAGCTTGTGGCAATTTATGAGGTCTTGAAGGATGAAGAAAGGAGACAAACGTGAGTTGCTGCTTTCTATTTTTACCTCATGTAGTCCACAAGACAGCCTTTACTTTACGGCAAAAAGTAGCCTACTTCCTATGACTTGGGATGATTGATGGTAGTAATTGAGTATTTCATACAATATTTAAGTAAGATGCTACTTCTGACAAACAAAGCAGGTTGGCAGCTAGAGCTATTGGTAGTAAACAATCTACTGTACGTTTTTTTTCTATGGCATGCTTGCTGTTTCACCACTCAGTGTCTGTTTACACTGTTAGACAGTGATTGCTAACAAGCTATTAAGTGGTTGGATGTGGCTGTTGAGCAAACGGTATAGACTGAAATGTACAGTTGGTTAAGCAGTCAGCACGAATGCATCATGTCTTTTGTTTGCCTTTTACACTTCTCTCTGTGGTCACAAGGGTTCAAAAAACAAACTACTGAGTCTCTCGCGATTTCCATCCACAGGTACAATGACATTCTGGTCAATGGACTCCCTGATTGGAGACAGCCAGTGTTCTACTACCGGCGGGTGAGGAAGATGAGCAATGCAGAGCTAGGCTTCCTCCTCTTCCTGATCTTGACTGTCGGTCACTACGCAGTCATATGGTCTATTTATCTGGAGAAGCAGCTGGTGAGTAGCTCACATGATTTTGTAATAGACATTGTTGCCCCTTGATTTGTAGTTCTTTATTGTTAAAGCACATTATTGTGTATAATAATTCATGATACTCATGAAATAACAACGTCAAGTACATCACTTGACTTGAATTGATGATGATGCCTATACTGTTTGAATGATTCTGAGTTGAGTTGAGAGAGCTGTAGAAGCTAAGTTATATTAAAGGTTGTATCAGCGATTTCAGGCCCAAACATAAATGATCACATTCATCTAATCTTTCCTAACGATCCGCTAGCTGCCTGTCCCATAAGCAGGCCGTCAAAAAAATGTGTCTCTGTAAGCAGCCTAGGCTCCGAGATCAACAAGGGTTAGCAACCACTCAAAGGGAAAATAAAGTGTTTCAACCAATAACCAACAAGATGCGTGTTTCGGAGAGTTTTAATTGCATGGGAAGGAGGGGGAGGGAGTAGCGAGCTAGCTCTCTGTTTTGTTTGAACATCAACAGAAGTGACGTATCCCCGCTATCGCTGATACAACCTTTAAGATTAGTCCGTCCATCCAAATGGCTCTAGTCCTAATGTTTAGTTAGATTAGTTCGGTAATGCATTTTTGCTTCACTTTCCTCATCTTTTTGTGCAGGATGAACTTCTGAGTAAAAAGAAGAAAGAGAAAAAGAAAAAGATGAGTAACAAGGGCACGGAGGATGGGAAGGGTGTCAACCAGGAGAAGAATGAGCGGTAAGAAGTCATTGTTTATGGATACGTTTTAATAGACCCAGCTTGTTGTCATCGAACTACCAGTGAACACTGAGCTATATTCCATCCCATCTTCTGAATTAATCAGGTCCTATGACAAACCCCAGTGGCATGACATCCTGCCGCTCAAACTGAGCATCTGGCTGTACTTCTCCGTGAAGTCCCTCCCTCAGGTCATTCAGGAGGTGAAGCAGTACTATGAAGACTATCAAGCAATGAAGGTCAAAGAGAAGGAGGAAGCTGAGGCCTTGGCTGCACAGGAGGCACAACAAAGTGAGCCACCTACTCCCTTTAAGGAGCATATTTTGGGAATTGTTATGAGAGGATGATTCGATTTACATACAATTATTGACACACCAGAAAGGAATCGATATGGGATGTCTTAAAAGCTGCTGTAAGCCATTGTTATTGGAAATACTTCAGCTGTAGATACCTTAAAATGTGGATAAATCTTTACACATGCATTTCTTATATTTGAATACAACCAATTTAAATACATTGTTATTGCATTGTATAATTCTACCACAAATCTAAACCCAGAATTTAGAGATGTAATGACCATCCCTGACTTTTCATCCATTGTGAGATGCACACATTTTTTATTTACTTTTTGCAGAGGAAAAGCGTCCTAAAGTAAAGAAGCCAAAGATAGAGTTCCCTGTCTATGAGCCCAGCGCCTTCGATACAAACTATGCAGCTCCGTACGACCAGGCAGCGTCCATTGAAGACATCGAGGACCAGATGGATGACTGGCTAGAAGAAAAAAAATCTCAGAAAAAGAAAGTATGTACCACTTTCTCACAATGCACATATTTCCCGCCTACTGAATGCTGCAGAGGACCTACATAACCATCCGTGCTGTTGATTCTTTGCTACAGGTCCCCGAGTGGACAGAGGAGGACCTCAGCCAGCTCAGCAGGTGCATGGTGAAGTTTCCAGGGGGCACTCCGGGACGGTGGGAGAAGATTGCCCATGAATTGGGCAGGTCCGTGTCAGAGGTGTGTGTATTTGTGCGGCTTTATTCAAAACGCATATAGTGTGTTACTAGTGGTGAATCATTAGTAAGAGGCTGTGTTGTAAATGGTGCAACATTAATGTAAAATAACACTGCTCAGGAGTCAGTTGTGTGTGTGTGTGTGAGTCTGTGTCTGTCTATGACTTCATGCCGTGCATATTTAACCTAATTTAACCTTCAGACAGCACATATTTAATATTTAACCCCAGATGATTGATGCGGTTGTGTAGTACAGAACCAAGTATCATGTTTATGTCCATGCCATAAATGCAACTGAATCAAACTATCATCATTGATAGGTAACTGCAAAGGTCAAACAAGCCAAAGACAATATCACCATCACACCAGGTAAGAGCATTGAAAAGCCATACTGATACAGTACGTGAGAATGCTTTGAACTGGGCCACTCTCTTTGTCCTTGATTTCTGACTCTGTGATCTGTCCGTGCAGGGCTGGTGAAGCTCTCCGATCTGAAGGGTGCCTCTGTAGGGGGTAAAGTGTCCAAAGCAGGGGCGGTGCCGGACAACCTGATGACCCAGCGTGAGGAGCTGCCACTGGCCCAGGAGCAGCTAGCGGAGCCAGACGGCGGCGAGGAGACGGAGGCGAAGGGCCTGAGGAGGAGGGCGAAGAGGGCAGCAGCCGGCGCGGGGGCAGGGAGCGGGAGTGGCGCTGGGGAGGACAAGCCCAGCCGGAGCCGTCGCCAGAGGGACTTTGATCCTGACGCCGTGGAAGAGGACAGTGACGAGGACAGGCGGGCGCAAGCGCCAGCACCGCAGAAGGAGAAAGCCTGCGCTGCCCCTGCAGAGGATTTGTGGACACAGAACCAGCAGAAGCTTCTAGAGCTGGCGCTGCAGCAGTACCCACGCGGCACCACGGAACGCTGGGACAGGATCGCTAAAGTGGTGCCCGGAAAGAGCAAGGTTGGTATAAGTATAAATACTCTTTTGATCCCATGAGGGAGATTTGGTCTCTGCTTTTATCTCAACACACTCAGCACACAGTGAACACACAGTGAGGTGAAGCACACACTAATCCCGGCGCAGTGAGCTGCCTGCAACAACAGCGGCGCTCGGGGAGCAGTGAGGGGTTAGGTGCCTTGCTCAAGGGCACTTCAGCCGTGCCTACTGGTCGGGGTTCGAACCGGCAACCCTCCGATTACAAGTCCGAAGCGCTAACCAGTAGGCCACGGCTGCCAGTAGTGGTGACCAGTAGAGCGAGCTGACAAACACCACCACAGTCAGAGCATGGAAATAAGCAACTGAAAGAGCGTCATATAAATAACTTCATAATATAAATAACAATAATAGCAGTATAAGCAAGAATGTTTTTGTGTTATTTTTATATAGTACACAGTGGCATTTTTTATGAAGGAATGCTAGCATTTCTAGACTTTGAAAATCAATAATGATTGATTGATTGATTGATTGTTTGATCGTATTTCATCCATTTGGTTTCAATCCCTTGTAACCTAACCAAAGTGTCTTTCCATTTATTTTTCTAGGAGGAGTGTATGATTCGTTATAAGTTGCTGGCTGAACTCATACAGAAACGGAAGCAAGCGAAGAGCTGACTCTCCTCCGGCAGCCATTTTGGGTTTTCACTTTACCTCTCACCTGTCTGTCATGTGCCTTAAGCTCCACACTGAAAGAGAACCCAGTTACCAGACATCTACAATTCCCAAGATTCTACTCGATATGGAAGCCATAGCATTATACTTCAGGAGAATTTCACATCTCCTTTGTGAAACCATCTGTTGCAATATATGCTGAAAATGTTTTTATTTATTTTTCATTTTGCATTTCATCCTTTGCATTGTCCCCTTTTTCCTTCATAGTTTATCTGTTTTCAGTGGGAAGCTGTCAACATTGTTTAAGGTGTTTTTATAAATCCATGAATCAAATAACTTTTCAGAGGCATTATAGAGTGTGTTCTTTTAATCATTATTTCCATATACCAGCGTTCAGCTTTGTTATCCACAGTGACTTACAGTTGTAAGTCACTGTGGATAACAAAGGAATGACAACCAAGCAACAATGAGTTTGGAGACCTATTTGGAGTAAATACACAGTATCAAGTCTACTCGATCTGATCAGGAAGTAGAAAGGAAAAGGGCCCAGTACACAAGTGTTAGAAGGGTAGAAGGTGAAGACTCCTGAAGATAGAGGGACACCCCTCCTCTGGTTACATTTGTAAGCTCATTATAAATGAGACAGCCTTGTGTAAAGGGATGCCAATACCAGACATTGCTCCTGGGTGGGATGCAATGGACCGTAAGCCTACATTTCGGTGGCTAGAATATGCAGACCCAGTATTTGCTCTGCCAGTGTGCATTTGTGACTGCATGTGACCACTGCCAGTATTTGTTTGTATTTATTCTGGGCACAAAAAAAATACTATGATTGACTTGGATACTTCAAAAGTATTAGTATGCATTTCACCAGTAACTATTGTGTCACTTCTGGCCATGTATGGCATATATGCTCATGAGAGCTTGATCAAGACCAGATTGTGTGGTCAGTCACAGCTCTGCCAAGCCAACTGGCAATGAGACGAGGCCTACATCACACCGAGAACACACATGGCATCTAAGCCACTGGCAATGAGACGAGGCCTACATCACACCGAGAACACACATGTACAATCTGTGTTCGCTTAGCTTCATTCTATATCACTTGATGAAAAAAATCATCTCAAATCATACAGCTGTGAAAGAATCCATAGCTTTGAAGCAAAAAGAATTGGAGTCCAGCTCCATGACTCCGCTGAATATTGGAATGCTTCCTCTGACCAATAAACCGCCTATTTTCACAAGTCTCTGTTCTTTATTCATCAATGATCTTGACCTACATATCCTCCGAACTCTTATCAGTAGCACACTTTGACCTCCTCTTTATTGCAAACCAATTCATCAGCGGAGAAGTAGCAAGCAGAAACGCAGACTGCATCCACACACTTTTGACTACCAACAACTGCGTTCTAACCTATGCTGAGGAGTCCATCACAAAATGGCTCGAATGGTCAGTCGCTTCTGTCAGCTGCTTGGTGAAGTGTCTATAAAGTCCACTCTGCCCCAGAGAAGTTTAGTGTTGATAAGACCACTGGGCACATCCTCTGGTGAGAGACATTCGGCTTTTTCTTCTTTTTTTGAGTGAAAGTGTTCGTAGAAGTGAGTGTTGTGTTCGTAAAGCTCTCGTAATGCAAATGTATGATTTTGATGGGTACATTGCTTAATTTTCGTTCTCTCAGATTTTATTTGGCTTCTGTCAAATAAAATCCAACTATATCTATTCAGTGCCAGCCAATGAAAATCCACAGTGCACTCAAAAAAAGAGAAAAACAAATCAGATGTATTTAAGCATGAAAACCTCGTGAAAAAGCTGATTTCAGGGGAACCAAAGTGCAAATGTGTGTTCAGTTGAATAGCTGGGTTTGGTAAATGTCAATATCAAAGTACAAAAGGATAAACAAATAAAAGAAGTGCCAAAATAATCCTTATAATATATCCAATGTATAATAATGAGGTGAGCCGCGCCACTCACCTGGTGCCAACACTGTGGTTTAATGCCCCCAGGGCTGAGGTCGCTAACACGTTACGATCAGTCATGGGCGAACACAGACTGGAAGAAGAAACTGACCCCAGAACAGTACACAGTCACAAGAGAGAGACGTACAGAAGAGGTGAGTACATAGGGTGGTGAGAGCTCACGTGTAATGCCATGTAAGTAGCTTTAGAGGGCAACAAGGCCAATAGCAATGACATGGAGTATACACATGCTATTGTAACTATGAATTGAAGTTGAGTTGCAGTAAAAACTGGCAATTATACATGTGTCTATAGACACAAGACAATTATTCTTTTTTTGAGTAGAGAGAAGTTGGAGGAGGGGTGTGGTGCTTGTTTCAACTCTAAAATAACCTACCATCTGTTGAGAAGCAGAAGTCCGGTATCTTCATGGTCACTTAAATAATGAGCTCTCACTTTGCATTTTACTTTCCTTCTCTAGCCTTTCACTGGTGTCTACTTAAATCACTCGGAAGAGGGCATGTACCACTGTGTGTGCTGTGACACTCCTCTTTTTAGGTAATACATACTGTGCTGAATGGAAATGAGTCCTGTCATAATGAGTTCTGTCATAATGTATAGATTTCTATGCACTGAAAATGTAACTGGGACTAAAAATTAATTGAATTCTCTTCATTCTGAATCATACCTTCACACTGATGTAACTAACAGCGAGCCTTAGTTTGACTGATGAATGTGTCCCACACTGATGTAACTAACAGCGAGCCTTAGTTTGACTGATGAATGTGTCCCTCTGTACTGTACTCTCTCCAGCTCTGTGTCTAAATTTGATTCGGGGACTGGGTGGCCATCTTTTACTGAGGCCCATGGAACATGGGAGCAGGATGAAAGTCATGCCAACATCCTGCGACGCGCTGATAACTCACTGGGTAGCACAGCAACCGAAGTCATTTGTAAGCAGGTAAATATCCAAAATTCATATGAGATGTATATGTCTAATGGCGAAATGCTAATATCTTGATGATACTGATCATGGAGCTGGAATTATATCATGGCTATTTGATGTATTTTTATATTATCTCATTGGTATTTGACAAAATGAGTTTAAATTGTTCCTCTATAATTCAGTTATGTATTGTCCCTGTGCACTCTGACAGTGTGATGCTCATCTGGGTCATGTGTTCGAGGACGGTCCAGAGCCCGGGGGTCAGCGCTTCTGTATCAACAGCATCGCTCTCAGCTTCAAACCAAGTGTACAAAAATAAGAGCTCTTACTGACACAGGAACGTCATGTTCTAGACTACAGGATTTCCTGAAATAAGGTGTGACTGACAGGGCAATCAGACAAATTAACTTTACATGATGTAGACTATGTATGTGGTTCATTGCAAAGGTCACCAACTGAAAGTAGAAAATAGTGATACCATGTGCCAATGCAGTGGATGGATTGACCAGTGAGAATTCCTTTACCAAACCTATAAAACCAAAAACACTTTAACATGTTGCATTTGTGCTTATTCACATCACAATTTAGACGTCATTTCAGACATACCCCAAATCGTGAACTTGTCTTCCATTTTTCTAATCAAGATAATAAAATCCTTACATCAAGGTTTAGAATTAAATGGGTAGATAGGGTATAATGCTTGAGTCTTGCATTAAATGCATGTATAATACAGACCCACCCAAGAAGTCACCCACAGTCAAGGTGTGGTGGCTGTGGTGAGGGCACACTACAGAGGTTCACATGATGATCAAAGACTGCAATTTATAATATGCAATCCTAAGACACAAGTTCAAATGTAATTTATTGAACACATATCAGTGTGTTTCCATAGGACGTGAGATTGCATGAAGCAATTGATATTCTAGTTCCTATATAGTGTAATATTCCATGCAGATAACATTTCTTAAAAATGTTAACCTCAGGACTCTGACAAGAGTCAAGCGATGTTTACTGCAAATCTTTTTTTGCTCTTTAAGCAAATTAATACCTGCAGTCATTTTGCTTTGTCGGATTTATCAAGCAGAACATTTTCAAAATGCATCTTCAGCATCTTCATAAATATCCTCAGACTCCTCCTGAGACTTGATGTTTGTCACAACTGTAGATCTCATGTATGTCATATATGCCCTTGATCGTTCTCTCAGATCCCTATACAGGTAGGTGTTCAGATAGATCAACAGCAAATCAAGAAGAAAGATAGAGAAGAGGAAGTAACGAAACCATGGTCCAACAAACCCTAGAAGAGAATTTGATATGATGAATATAGACTTCTCATGCTGAGAGATGCAACAGCAGCCTACTAACATTTTGGAAATATTTTAGCTAGTGCTGAGAAAATCCCCCACGATAATGCATCCTTACCGAGCCACTCCCCTTCCATATTAGCTGTATTAAAAACAGAAAACTACATTATTTAATTTTCTTTGTTATCAAGTACATCAGAATCATTTAAAAAAAATAATGCAACTTACCAATATGTATCAATACCTCAAAGAAGTACCTAGTGTTTCCTGATACTGGAGCGAATACTTGTTAGATGTGTTCGGTTGAAGTTCTCCAGGCTTGTAGCATTTGCCTTTATGGCATTTGTGGCATTTGTAGGCTCTGGCCACTGTTACCATTAGCAACAAAAAAACAGGAACAAGGCACAGTGAGCGAAACAGAAGAAGGCACACATCACAGAACTAGGGGGAAATTAAGCAATGAACTGACAAAAGCTTACAAAGATTAAGCAATGAACTGACAAAAAATTATTCCAATAATTGATGGAGAATGGAGAGGGTCTAAAGCATAGGTTCTCAAAGTGCGGCCCGCGGAAACATTTCTGGTGGCCCGCGATAACATCTGATAACATCTGTAAAACTGTACAACTGTACTGTGTGCTTTGAAAAGAATGAATCTCCATTTAGTGGTGTTTCGTGGCCGTCAGGTTTTCCTGTGGTGCTTTGGTAGCTGGAATTGGCCCTGAATAAGGCCTATGCTGATAAGAAGCAAGGCACACTGAGACTGTTTGTTCTCAATAAGTTCATACTTGAAATGGACTGCAACCAGAACTGTTATATCCCAAATTTGTCTGTTGAGGGTAGAGAACCCTAGGGATTGTGTGTGCATTGCAATTTTTCTTAAGATTTTCACAAGTTTTGCCAGGTTTAGCCTCAGTTATGAATTAAAATATGTTTAATGCAATAAATTTAAACTGTGGAGATGCAACCTGGTCATTAAAATTATTAAAAAATGATTTTTTTCCAGGTTCTTTTTCTTTCTTTTTCTCCCCCCGTCCCTTTGGCGGCCCTTATTTCAATGTTGGGTCCCTGATGTTGGCCCTCACCAATCAAAACTTTGAGAACCCCTGGTCTAAAGCAACCAGAAAGCAAGAGCACTTTTGGGGCACAATTAGAACACATTCAGAAAGGCATCGGCCGGCTCTGGATCAGGAACCAACTCAGGTGCAGGTTAGGAACCACCTTGGGACAGAAAGGACATCAGGAGCAGGAACCACCCCAAAACAGTCTGGAACAGGCAAGTTGTTAGCTGACAGGAACAAGAACCACCTTGGAACTACTTCTCATACAAGAACCAACTCAGTAAACACCTTGGGAATACAAACAAGCCTATCCCAGAAAGCAGAAAGCAGGTTTTGTTAATTGTCTGAGTTTGTTTGGGTCAGTTAACTCAGTAAACCAAACCTGTTCACGAGCAGTTTTTTTTACAGACACTTTTCTTTTTGTACAAATCTATTTCCTAATTCTGGCCAGCAAATGATTGTGGGGAGTCCTTTTCTCATCTACAGATTTACCCTATAAATTAGCAAAGCCTATTTTGAGAGGATTTTGAGACCTCTGGAATACACACCATCAGCCATAACATTATGACCACTGACAGGTGAAGTGAATGACACTGATTATCTCATTAACAGGGCATGCATCAGTGAGTGGGTGATTTGGCAGCAATTGAAAATATTGTCCTCAAAGTTGATGTGTTAGAAGCAGGGAAAGTGGGAAGGTGTAAGAATTTGAGCGACTTTGACAAGGGCCAAATTGTGATGGTTAGACGACTGGGTCAGAGTATCTCCAAATCGGCAACTCTTGATGTGATAGGGTCATGGGGGACCAAGGCTCATTGATGCAGGCTGGCCCCAGCAAAGGCTGGCCCATGTGGTTCAACAGACAAAACTATAGCTGAATTTGCTGAAAAAGTAAATGCTGGTTCTGATAGAAAGGTGTCAGAATACAGTGCATTGTAGTTTTTTTGCGGACTATGAAGCGGCGGCCCAGTCAGGGTGTCCATGCTGACATATGTCCACTGGCGAAAGCCCCAACGATGGGCATATGAGCAACAGAACTGGACCACAGGACAATGGAAGAAGGGGGCCTGGTCTGATTAATCACGTTTCTTTTGCATCACTTGGCCTAATGTGTGTGTCGCTTACCTGGGGAACCAGGATGCACAATGCAAACTGGCAGAGGCAGTGTGATGCTTTGGGCAGTTTTCTGCTGGGAAACCTGCTGGGGTCCTGCCATTCATGTGGATGTTGACACATACCTACCTAAGCTTTGTTGCAGACCATGTACACCCTTTCATGAAAACAATATTCCCCTATGACAGTGACCTCTTTCAGCAGGATAATGTGCCCTACCACAAAGCAAAAATTGTTCAGGAATAGTTTGAGGAACACAGCTATGGGTTCAGGGTGTTGACTTGAGAGGTATTCCAGAAAGCGGGGGGCCTGTACTACGAAGCGGGGTTTCTGGCTTATCTGGGTAACTTCGAGAGTAACTTGATCACGTGTGGCGTAACTTCCCGATTAACCCGTACTACGAAAGGTGGATAGGTTTTAACCGAGGTATGCTGCCATGGCAATTTACGCTGCATCTCAAACCTGCTCCGACCAGGTTATGTTCTTAACCCGAGGTTTCCGTTAACCACACCCTTTATAAGTACCACCCCTCCACTAACAATTTCTCCCGAGACATATCGGCGTACCTGGATGATCCGTATACGACATTGGAGCGCAAATCGTGAGGGACTCTCTTCGCAGGGCGAGGGGTTTTAGAGACCGCCAGAAAATATATAGGCTATAGCTTACCCGGACGATATTCTCTATGAAGATATATATTGTCAGCCAAGGGAATTCGTTATCTTTGTCAGATGATCTAGGAAGACGTCTCATAGCAATGCCCGTACGTGGACATTCATGTAGGCCTATTCCATCGGTGATGCAAGAATACTGTATGTCCTAAAATAAATCGGACATAGGCCTAGCCTACAGTATGCTGAACATCTGAGCAAGAATAGCCTAAAATAAATCAGACATAGCCTACAGTAGGCCTAATAAATTAAAATCACAATTTTAACAAACTTGTTGAATTGAATGTCATATTACTGTACCCTGCAGATAAAGGCTACATATTTCCACAGCACCAGAATCCGACCGAATGCCTCCCTCAACCCCCTCCATAATCGGACTTTCACTATTATTTGCGATGGCCAACTCCTCTGCTACTGTAAAACACTCTAGTGCCTTTCCTCCTACAGTAGTGTTCAAAGACACCTTTTTCTTGTTAGCTGTAAAACAGAGGCCAAGTGAAGGCTATAAGCTAGGCCTACATGTTTTCATAATTAAGAAATATTAATGCAAGCTATAACTATATAAACCTACTATTCTGAATAATGTTTTTGTGTTTCATTTTCACCTGCTGCCATGTGCGTTTGGCAATGGTGTTGCATCTAAAATGTTGGATTAGGCATACACTAAATCAGTCAATGGGGGCTACTTAAACATTCAATTATCCTTATTACTGTAATCTATATGCCCACTTCTGAATTGGGTTGCATCTGTAGGCCTTTCTATGAACTCAAAATAGGCTATTTAATTATTTCAACTCATTTCAGACATTCCGCAAGCTACTCCTCTTAAATATAGGCTACTTGAAAAGCATTCTCCATCCCTACATTACGCATGGTGGATTAGAATAGAATAAAATAAATCTTTAACGTAGGCTAGCTAGCCTAGGCTACACCATAGTGGACATTTGTGTTTGGCTCACCAGACAGATGGACAAACAACATCTCAGACACATTGAAGATATAATTAAAACAAGTACAGTACAAAAAAGGGAAAACATAGCCTATAAATTAATAAATAAGTTTAAATATAGCTGTACAGCTCAGCCGGGTATGCATGTTGTCACTAAGTTTGGTTAAGAATGCTGATGGCATTTGGGATAAAATATTTTTTTAATAGGCTACACACGCTCTCCGACTGGGAGTTTTTGTAGTGTTGGAGACGCAGAGCATATCGGCAAGCTGTCGGTTGGTGCGTAAAGTTTGCCTTGCCCTAAAGCAGTTCCTGCGCAACTTCATTCGTTTTCCTGGACACAAACCCACGAGGATCATTAAAGTGTAGTTTCACCAACTGGCAGGTCAGCATCACTTATTACATTTTCCAAATGTGCACTGAAGTGCGCAAAAGTTTAACTTGGCCCACAGCTGCAGAACCCGCGTTAAAATAAAAAATTACATTTGGGATTCTCAAAGAATTCTATGGCCCACTCAATCTGTGACAAGGTAGGCTAGTTTAAGAAAGCATCATTGAAAGCAGTCCAGTGAATTATTTAATTGTGCTTTTGACATTAAATAGGCTATCTTAAACATACGCATTTACACGGTCAGTTAGGCTATTCTCTGCCAAGCAAGGTCTCGGACGCAGGCGCTTAAGTATTGCTCTTTCTTTGTTATTACAGTTCTCTCCTCCTCGTAAGCCTCGACTACTCCGCCTCTGAAAAATACGGTGCTCTTCCTTTCACCGGTTTCACTCATGGTTTCGACTCTCAATAGATGATGCCTTTATAAGTTCGCCGTGAACGCGCACAACTCTAGGTTATCTAACACAGGGTTGATTGAACTAACTGGTAACCGGTGTTTTGGAACCGACAGCTCGGGTTTAGTCGCCACAGGTTCAGACAACCCAGAGGTTAAGTTTTATCTCAGTGTTTGTTAAACCTCCTTTCTGGAATACCCCTTTGGCCTCCAAATTCCCCAGATATCAATTCAATCGAGAATCTGTGGGATGTGCTGGACAAACAAGTCCAATCTATGGAGGCCCCACC
The DNA here is from genome assembly GCF_018492685.1 of Alosa sapidissima. Taxonomy (NCBI): domain Eukaryota; kingdom Metazoa; phylum Chordata; class Actinopteri; order Clupeiformes; family Clupeidae; genus Alosa; species Alosa sapidissima. The sequence continues at coordinate 51,944,844 of NC_055957.1, read as the reverse complement.
TCGCACACAGGAATCTGCTTTTACGGTTTTTTTCTGATTGCTTAAGCACATTTTTTGTAACTATGGCTTTTTTTGCAAAACTCTACACACAAATGGCAAAACCTCTCACCCAATCAGCAAAACATTATAGTTCTCTTGCAAAAGCTAACACACCTTGCTTAACTCTTCACACCTTCGTAAAAATGGTGTTTTAGTATCTAACAGTAAACACAAGCCATCACAATAGTAAGCACACAATGTGCCAACAACACACTGATGGTATGAATAGAAAACACATCTGGCTTTTGCTTTCTCTGTGCACAAGGTATACAATGTCAGTTTGAGGTCATACTTTTGTCATAGTTCTGTAAACATACAGGGACCTGTACTACGAAGCGGAGTTACTGGCTTATCTGGGTAACTTCGAGAGTAACTTGATCATGTGTGGCGTAACTTCCCCATTAACCCGTACTACGAAAGGTGGATAGGTTTTAACCGAGGTATGCTGCCATGGCAATTTACGCTGCATCTCAAACCTGCTCCGACCAGGTTCTGTTCTTGGTTAACCCGAGGTTTCCGTTAACCACACCCTTTAGTACCACCCCTCCACTAACAATTTCTCCTGAGACATGTCGGCGTACCTGGATGATCCATACGACATTGGAGCGCAAATCGTGAGGGACTCTCTTCGCAGGGCGAGGGGTTTTAGAGACCCCCAGAAAATATATATAGCCTACCCGGACGATATTCTCTATGAAGATATAGATTGTCAGCCGAGGGAATTCGTTATCTTTGTCAGATGATCTAGGAAGACGTCTCATAGCAATGCTCCGTACTTGTGGACATTCATGTATTCCATCGGTGATGCTGAACATCTGAGCAAGAATACTGTATGTCCGAAAATAAATCGGACATAGGCCTACAGTATGCTGAACATCTGAGCAAGAATAACCTAAAACTAGATGTACCGCATAGCGGTACAAAATATGACCGCCGCTCAGTCCTGTACATCCATTCCGCGAAAATAAATCACACCTCAATTTGTCTCCATATTTTACTCCATCCCCCACTCTTGAAACTTTTGTGTATGCTTGTTTGGCATGCCTGAGTGTGTGTGTGCGGCTGCACAGAAAGTAGCCTACTGGTGCTGAAAAGGTGAATAGATTGTAGAATAGCCAAAAAAGTTGTAGCATTGTTATAAAACCATTAAAATCTCTAAACAATCACAAGTAGGGCAGTTCATCACAGTTCATCCATTGCAACTGGATTGATGAAAGGTCACTTACAACTGTAGTCTATATTGTATTTGGGAAAAGCAGAAGGTATCAGCATAATGTTATTTATTTATTTATTTATAAACAAAAACATCTCTCAGTTCCGTGCAGTTTTCAACAGCTATCAAAAACAAGTCATTTTTGGATGGATGGCTTTCTTGTGAATGTTTATTCTTCTACATAAGATTTTAGTCATCTTTAGTTCATGTGATACTTTATTGTCAATGCACAAATTAAGTAGCCTACCAGTAGTTTGAAACGAAATGCAGTTTTACATCTAACAAGTGGTGCAAATAACTGACATGTCCAAATGGGCCCTCATGAAATGCGTCGCTAGACTGTTCATACACATTTTAAAAGGGCCAAGTTGAAGAGCTGTTGTTCGTTATTGTTCGTGCAAAGAGGAATAAAAATCAATTTTACAAAATAGGGGAATCCTGCCGAGCAGGGACTTTGACCTACAGGCAGTAGATAGGCAGTAGACTCAGGCCAAAAGACTCTAATCATGTATATAATAGGCACTGCGTTAATCAGCGTCTTTGTGGCACACATAGAAAAAGCAGCGCTGTGCTATCTATAGCACTTTAAGAATTGCATCGCCTCTTCAAATCCGGCCTGATGCACCGGCCGCCGTTACGGCCGTTTCCGTGGTCTCGCGTTGTTTTACGCGACGCCGCCCTCGGGTCATCACGTTCCCGATCCTGCCTACAAACAGAGCCTGACTGTTTGTAACTGTTTGCGTCCTGTTTCTTGTGCTTTTTTATCGTGATCATTTATATCAATTGCAACACCCAGAGGAATAAAAATCAATTTGACAAAATAGGGGAATGCCGCGATTGGCGGACTTTGACCTACACACGCAGTAGCCGGCGTCAGGAGACTCTAATCATGTATATAATGAGCACTGCATTAGGCCTAATCAGCGTCTACGTGGCACACATAGATAAGGCACCGCTGTGCCATATTCCCGGTTCCCTATCGGCCGCGACATCTTATTAAGCCAAGAGCCTGACTGTTTGTAACTGTTTGCGTCCTTTTTCTTGTGCTTTTTTACTGAGGGCAATCATATTGATCATTGATATCAATTGCAACACCCAGAGGAATAAAAATCAATTTGACAAAATAAGGGAATGCCGCGATCTGCGGACTTTGACCTACACACGCAGTAGCCGGTGTCACGAGACTCTAATCATGTATATAATGAGCACTGAATTAATCAGCGTCTGTGCTATGGCACTTTACGAATTGCGCTGCCGGTTCGAATCTGGCCTGATTCACCAGCTGCCGTCATGGCCGTTTTCGCGATCTCACACTGTTTTACGCGACGTCGCCCGCTGGTCATCTTGTTCCCGATCGCACGCGACATCTTATGAAGCCAAGTAGCCTACCTGACTGTTTGTAACTGTTTGCGTCTAGTCTGATTCATGTTCCCTTACATTGTGTAACTGATGTCCATGGCTAGTCTTGCTTTCACCAGACCAAGCTCAATCTTTAAGAAATCAAAAAATAAATCGCCGGCAGATCAGGCTGGGTTTACCCAGCCTAGTCCATGGTAGGTGTTTACAGTATTACTTTATCATGCTTGAGTGCGTGTACTCCATCACCAGCAGGTGGCACTGTAGTGATGTAACCGTTAAATTGTATATATTGATACTGCACTATGATATGTGGTCCAGTGTGCCCTTGAGAGTTCCAGTAAAAAGTTGAACGATACCGTCTCCTCATCATTTAAAGTTTCTACCTTTCCTCCTGTAAGCAACACCACAGTAGGCGCCTGATATTTTTAATTTTCCGATTGAGATATCCACGCTCTGGCTATTCTAAATGCAAAAATGCATCAGGGAGTTTGACAAAACCGTAACTGTTAACAAACTAGATTCTAATAGAAAGCTGTTAGCTTCCCTAAGCTACAGGTATAAGGTAGGCCTATTTACAACATAAATTGTCAATAGGCTATGCTGGCGACACAAATAAAATTTCCTTTGGAAACCAATGGCTTACGCCTTAGGGACCGTTCGTTATTTATAAACGGGGTCACCGGAGGAAAATAGGGGAGGGTCATGTCTTTTTATTCTTTGTTGAGGGGAGGGTCACCTAATTTTTTTTTGTCTAGGAGGGGGGGTCACCCATCTTTTGTATTAATGAAAACAGCAAAAAATCAAAGTGGCTTTTTTGATTGTTGATTTCTGTCGCCATATAATGTTCTCTTTCATTCCATAGCTCTGTCAACATTGAACAATGAAAATAAGGGAGATTTCTCACGCAAAATACGGAAAACATCCGTCCCCATTAACGTTGGAAGGGTTGGAGCAACAAAGTAGCCTACTTTATTCACGCTTAACAGCCTATATCCATTTGGTCAACTTTATCCAGCCCTAAAAAAGGTGTAGCCTAGCCTAACTTTAAACAGTGTGCATGCTTATAAAGCATACTTGTGCTTCATTCATCCACACATCCAGCTCCTAACGTTTTGACAAGCATTTCTACCAATTGACCTTGTTCCTGCCCATCTCTAGCTTTGCTGTCTCCATCATTTCTGTTTTTGTTGTTTGCAAAAAAATATATAGTAAGCCCTATTTATTGGTAACCAGCAACAAGTGCAATTTGTTAATCGCTGTCATTTTCTCTCCTGCCAACAAAAATGTGTTACGTTCCAAGTAGCAGTGCGTAATTCTGCTTCATAAAGCAGAATACAGAATACAAATACATTGGTCATATAAATAGCCAGTTTATGGTCTACAGTGTAGGCTAGAGTTGGTAAGTTATGGTAGGCCAACTTGGAGTGAATATACAGGGGGATTTCTTTGGCTCTTAGCCTGGCAGGTGCGCACGTAGACATAGCCTACGGCCGAACACTGCAAGCGGCAATGAATCGTGCTCTCACAACAACCACGTTGTTAACTTAAATAGGCCTACTGTAGGTTAACATCACTCTGAGTTCGCATTCAAGCAAGCAAAATGATGATTTGAATACATTTGTTTCTCTGGAAGGGCAAGGGGTAACAACAGGACAACACAGAGACAGGCCAGAATGCAGGACTAATGTTATGAGAGTATTACAGTAATATGGGATATTCTACGGGAAAATATTAAAACGGCAAGACAGCGGGGAAAAGTTAAAATGATAGGCCTAAACCCGGAAAAAGTTGGCATGTTAGGTATTTTTCGGTCCCTGTGATTATTTGTGAAATTGTGCAAATGGTCTTTTCAAGTCATTTGAGAAGGAAGGAGTGTAGCAAGCTCCCAAATTGACGCTCGTCTGATAAATTGTGTTTTGGATAATGTTCAGCTTTGGGAAGCCAAAGCCTAGAGGAAGGAAGCCTAGAGACGAGTCCATAGCAACAAGTTTATGTGTTGAATTTGTTATTACCCAGTGTGCTTTGTTGAATGGTCTCAATGTTTTATTGTTTTATTTCATGTGAATACTTACTAGAGGAGTAAATTATTTCAAGTAGGCTAATGCAGTTGCAGGAAGTGTGCATTTAGTTTCCATGCTTATTGTGTTTCCACAACAATGTTAGTGAGTAAATCTACTGAAATGGCCACCATCTTGGTGAAGTGTGATGTGTAAGATCAGAAAGCAGAGGGTGAGTTTAGAATGATTGTTTAAGTCGATGTGTTATCATAGCGCTCTATAGCGTGGGTGGAAGGTATTGACGATTGGCCGGGGAGGGTCATGTCTTTTTTGAAAAGACTGCTGGAGGGTCGTTGAAAATTTTCTTGCAGGCAGGGGAGGGTCATGCAACTTTTGATTGAAGCACTCAAAATCCCTCCGGTGACCTCGTTTATAAATAACGGACGGTCCCTTACAGTATCAAGCGGACTTAAGCTGCCACATCATGGCGAAAAGTTGTAATAAAATTCACGCAGCTCCATGAATCACGGAAAGCACGAATGAAGTAGCCACTTCTAAATGGGACCCACTGCACAGTAGCTTAAGGTCTGTTGCTAAAGCAGCCATAATGAAAGCCATAATGAAGGTGTCATTGTTTGGATACTTCACATACACATGCTTTTTAATCTCATAGACTACAACTACCAAACTGGAATAAAAGCACATCGAAAACACCCTGCATGCACTTAAAACAAATAAACGTGTCTCCGTCTCATGCATGTATAGCCATAGACAAAACTGTATCAGATGGGTGTAACGTTGGTAAATCATCCATTGCACAGAGTGATTTTTGTAGCACGTACAACAAATAATATTAGGATTATGTGTACAGCCCTGCCTTGGATACATCTCTCAAAGTGCGCTCTAAAATATTTGGTTTAGATGTAGATCATCACCGGTGTGTTCATTTTGAAAATAGAGTATTGAAGTAGCCTAGTGGGTGTGGGTTTGGGAATGAACGTTAGCTCAGATGCTTTTTCACTCTTTTTGTGGTCTTAATGCAACACTTTACAAAGCACTGTCAGGGCCACCAAGGACTGTGACCAAATCAACAGCAGAAAAAAACCTATTTAGCAAGCAGAAATGTCCCAGCCCGGTGTTTGCATCATAGACAGGTTATCTTTCAGGTATATTTTCCATTAGAAAACCATCGCGTTAGGAAAAGTTGTGGCTAACTTACTTAGCTTGTTAGTAGGCCAGAATGAGATGACAGTCGAAAGATACAATTACAGTGCTGCTATCAATTTGCTTGGTATGACCGCATTTATAGTTTTCTGTAAATGCAATCAAATTGGCCTCCATCACTCAACCAATGCTAACGGTAACATTATTGTGCCTACCTAGGTCCTTATTGATATTATAAGATTAACGTACCTGCAAAACCAAGCATGTCCGATAAACATTCTCAGATTTATTTCGGCTTCAAGAAGAAATGGGAATTACATTTCATGTGAAAATCGTCCTATCCTTATTAGACGTTCTCTGCGGTAAACTAGTCCTTGTAGGAAGCGTCCATTGTTTTTCCAACCCACTTTTAACTTCCAACAAAATTACGTCTCACTGCAATGATGCGCCATCTAGTGGACAAACGACTACGTATCGCCAATATTGGAAATGCAGCCATGATGATTATAATGATGAATATTTGGTTTTCCTTTAATCCTACTGAATTTGTAATTATGTATCGGCCGTTCTAATTGCTGATACCAATAGTATGTGCGTGCCTGTGTGTGTGCATGTGTATATGTGTGTGTGTGTGTGTGTGTACACCACCATCTACAGGCCAATGAGTGTACAGTCACTAAATGTACACATAACCTACATTTTTTTAGACCCCCCCCATGGATGAAATTCTACGAAACTTGGCATAGCCCCAGAGAATGCCAGGTTAATCATACACATAACATTTGGTGCAGTTTTGAACATCTTAACTGAAGATAGGGGCGATTAAAGCAGAATGATATTGCATTTTCATTTTTTATTGGGGGGGGGGGGGGGGGGGTGCAAATCACAAATCAGTGATTATGGGCCAGGTTGATGTGGGCCCTTGAGACCAACATACCATAAAAAATTCTTCATCCTCAGTGCCATGGTTCAGGTAGTTATTTAGGAAAAACTGCATTTTTTGGGTTTCGGGGGCCCAGCGCGGAGGGGGAGTCTAGTGGGGCTACATACCCACCAAATTTCATGTGCCCTGGTGTTTCGGTGTCCCAGGTATCGTTGACCAAAAATTCAGGATGTAGATGACGGAAAAAATAAAAAATAAAAAACTTTGACAATCCCTATATGACCGCTTCGCTAGCCAGGAGTGTGTTGATCATTTGGAAATTGAGTGTAAAGCAGTGAGTTGTGTTTACAATTCCGCAAAAAGAGTGCTGTGCATTGATTTGTGCCTACAGTTGTGCAAAGTGTGTGTTACAAAATTGCAAACTGAGTGCAAAGCAGTGTTTGTGCTTTTAGTTTTGCGAACTCAGTGAGTGGTTTTGCTATAAGTATTAATAGTTTTAGAAATTGTGCTATAAGAATCACGGTTGTGTTTAAGCATTCAGAAAAAAACTGTAATAAATAGGCATTCCCAAGTGTATCAGCAATCACTAAATTCGTGTTTAAATAACATTCTAAAACATCCCCAAAGAACCACCTGCTATTTCCAATCACCCCCAATCAGAATCAGCTTTATTTTTATTCACTGCCAAAAAATTGTTCCACCAATATCCTTTTCTTTTTCACATGAAAACAACCTATTCAGATTATGTTGACTCGGTCTGAGCCGAGACAAGAGTTTTCATGCTCAGAAAACAGAAGCCTATAGAAGATGCCTTTCTGGTTGTGTTTCTTATTATCTACAGTAGGTGGAGGTGTGAGCTAGGGCTTGCAGTGCACTAAATGGCAAGAGGGCTATTGTTTTTGGATGCACATTTACTCCGAAGATTATGGTAGTTGTGAAACAAAAACAGAACATGTCAAAACAGGAAACTTCACTTTCGTACGTTTCACGTTTGTATAACAGCATGAGCTCATGGATAGAAAACTACGCCTAGTCCATCAAACTTGCAAATATTATTACGAACACAAAAGGTGACTAAAAGTAGCCCATGAACGAGTGGTAGCCTATTACGTTGGGATCTTTCACTACTTTTCCAAACACACGATTTGTTTTGCTATTATTATGGGAGACCACAGTCCATCTCGTGTGGCGATTATCCTACTGTCTGTTGTAGTTTACGTCGCAGCTTTGGCATTTAACGGTCTGGCAGGTCCTGGGAAAGGTAAGGACTGGTCGCACCAAATGCGCAAATTATTTGGTTTTGACATTTTCAGCCTAGAAACTAGTTGCCATATGTACCTGATTTTATGGGATTTTTCTCTTTTTTGAGTGACGGATAATTAATAATATTGTGCCCGGTTTTGGTGAAAATGAATTTCTGATTAGGCCTATACTTTCTTCTAGTTTCAAATGAAAGGGTCTATTCCAGCCATCACCAAATGGCGGACCGCGGTCCGAGTCCGGACCCAGACCTAGCCTAATTTAGATTTTCACGTAAGATTTCAAAGCTGCGCTAAATGTTTCGTTGGTTAGGATAACAGCATTTACTTCAGGGGCTTCAGGAACCATAATTTCGCTTGCTGCTAGGCTACTCAGCCAGTGAAATCTGTGAATTCTGATAAAGTCGAGTCAGTGAGTAAAGTAGCATAGGCCTACTATGGAGAAGATACTGATAGCCTGAAACGAGCGAGGAGAGGAGACGGGACGAGGAACAATCAGATGGATATCTAAGTTAACGATAAGTAGGCCTAAGTTATTTTCAAATCATCGATTGATCAAAGAGGAGAAAGCTAGACAGCGAGAACAGAGCTTTATATAACGATACGGGGGCAATACCACGCAACACTGTCACGCAACGCCAACTAAATATGGATGTGACAGTTTTGCGCGGAATTGCCCAGGTGATTTTAAGCGCCAATTTGAAACACCTCTACTAGACAAAGCATATATTTTGAGCAAGCATAGGGTAGGCTAGGCCCATTCAACAGTGAACTGAGACCACAACAGTGAACTCAGACCACAGAGACCACAACAGTGAACTGAGACCACAGATTTAAGAAGGCAATATGATTGATCCACCACAATCTAGTTAAGCCTACATGCATTCACTGATATCACACACGTGATATTCCTGGGTTTCCAGGATTTCGGGTCAACATAAAAAAAACTAAACAAAATAAATTAAACTTGCTGATTAATGGGTTCAAGGAACCAGCTGTGGAATATCCATCCTTGTCTCAGCTCAAATTGTATTTTAAGTTCACGTTAAGATCTTAAAAATAGCCAAGGCTACTCAGTTTTTCTCCCCAATTAGGCTACTCTTATCTTGCCTTATTTCTCCTCATTTCGAATGTTGCCTTTTAGGCTAGGCCTACTTATTTTATTTCACATTAAACATTAGACCCATTTAGATGATATTTGGGCATCTAAATGGGAACGCATCTTGAGTGCGCACCAGAGAGAGAGAGAGAGAGAATGAGAGAGGCTGGTAGGTTCCAGCTGGCTTGTCATTGTTGACATTTACTCCTTTTTAATATAAGAAACGTATAACTGAGTCATTCCGTGTTAAATCAGATAAGGTTGTTGCTGCACCGTCTCAGATTGTTCAAACCTTGTTTCATCAATGGGTCCTAAAACCAAGGACTGTGAAATGTCTGAGCAAATCTTCTGTCTTCACATCTTTTTCAGACCTTGAAATGCTTTCATTTTTGCATCTTGAAAAACACGTGCCATGGGCATTACAGTTTTTTTCAATCGCTATACAAGCGCTTACCCATACTTCAGATAGTTTTTCTAAACTCTTAACACAGACTCACACCTACAAAACACAATTGGCCAAATGGATAATTTTCTTCTCAAAAACTCATGTTGTTAAATATATACTAACTCTTCATTTCAAAACAGAACACATCTTTCTCTGCACACACTAACTTTACCAAAACACTGGAATTCTGACTCAAAATGAAATTATTCTGTCAAAGAATAACACCTGTTTTCACTTCACAAGGTATATGCAGTCAATCAAAGTAGGCCTACACCAGGTTTCAAAATACTGGCTATTGTTGACATTACAAAAACTGCATATACTTTTATGTTTCAGATTTACAGGTATTTGCATGCAAAACATGCTATCCACAGTTTTTACACTAAATTTCTTGGTTGGGAACTGTATGGCCACATGTAATGTTCACATTCAAAAGCATTCCAGTAAAAAACAAATCAGTTTTTTTCTCTTTACTGTTTACTACAGGAGGTACAGTAGAAATACTGTTTACAGTATGATAGAACAGAAAAAGTTTTACAGTATTGCTTACAGAACAAAATATCCATGAAACACACAAGAGCATTCTGAACAAAAAACAACAGCAAAAAGCCCAGATAAAAAAGGGGGGGGGGGGGGGTACTGTAAAAAGAAACACAAAATTACTGTATCTAATCTCTGCGATCTTCAGAGTTAGGCCACATGTTTTCATCAACATCACATCTGATATTATCCAAGGCGATGCACCTGGGATAAAACCATTTTGTAGCAGAGCAGAAGCAGAGGTTTTTATATCTAAGGTTTGGAATATTGTGTTTGCTATTGTGGGATGTTGTGTGTTAACATTTGTAAATACTACAAAAACAATCCATAGTTTTTTGTTGGGAGGTATAGCTTGTCTGATAAGAAAATGCAAGCATTGTAGATTTAATTTTATTACACACAATAGATTTTAGCGCCCCCTCAGGTGAAAAACAATATAGCATTTTGCTCCTTTTACAAAGCAGATTTTTTGCTGATTTTTTTCTTAAACTAGGGACTTCTATAAAACCAATGACACTGTGGCACCAACTTTTAATGATTGAATCGTACTGTGAACATGTTTGTCTTCCATTCTACAAAGTTTGGTCAAGCTAGGAATAATACTTTTTAACATGGCCTCCAAGATAAGGCCTCTTAGAGAGTGACAATCCAAGGGCAAAAAGACTATGAAAACAATAGAATTTAACAAAAATAAAAATATTTTACAGGTTTTAGTTATGGAACCTAAACATTGTGTAGATACACTTTGAGGAAAATCGGAGTCGGTGCTGCAACCATTTTCCTGGATTTTTTCTGATTTGGCACAGAATGGCTCAACTACAACTCAATATTATGCATATTGTTAATGTTTTATGGATTAGCCTTATAGCTTGAGGGGGGCAATGATTGTCCCTGGATTTTCACAAATCAAATGTGGCAACCCTACTGGCAACACTTGTTTCAGCAGCCTCTGTTCACGTGGGTCATCAACATTTACGTTATGTACATTATTATAGGTCCATTCTGGAATAGTACAGGAGATGTGTCTGGTAACTACGAGACTGAAATCACTCCTGCGGGATAGACTTTCTCCATTTGGGGCCTTATATATACCTGGCTCTTAATAATGCTTATCTATATCCTCACCTGGCTTTGCAGAAGGTAGGGCCACACACACAGAGACGCTCATCGTTATCACCCTGCTCTAGATCTCGTAGCCTTATGTGTGTGACTTTGTGCTATGTGCAGGGACTCCAGTGGTTGGATGTACTGCAGCCCAGCAGTTCTTCCCAGTGGATTCTTCCTCACCTGGATCATTAATATGAGTCTAAACATCACCTGGCTATTCCTATGGGACAGAGAGTAAAGTGACATTGAAGCATTGTTTACTTTTCTAGCTTAGACCAGGATTTTTGACAGCTGTGGGGTATACTAGGAATCTCGATTAGTGGGTGAGCGAGGTATGTTGCGCTCAAAGCCAGGCTATGCTGTGACACAAAAGTGGATCTGTTTTAGTGTCGCTATATCACCATGGTATGTTGGTACCAAACATGGTCGGGAGGAGGTTATGTGCTAAGTTATTGCTCAAATCGTGTAATCTACCGCCCACTGACCAATCAATTGTCTTAAAAACAAAGTTATCTCACGTGTAGGATTCTGTCATATATCTTACAGGTGGAGCTCCGCCTCTACTAACATTTTGGATCTCGAATGCGCTTTAATAGTGCTCTGCGTGCAAATATCCCACTATGGACGTGCATACCATACAACAACTGATGACAATTGATTTATTTGATGTTATAGGTTATACACAAAAAATGACCGCAGTGTAGATTAAGCTATCACTCATGAATGCGGAAGTAATTGTTTTTAAATAGAGGCGGTCTTGTGCGTCTCCACGTTTCACGATTGGCAAAAGTCATCCCAACACCGAGAACGCACACAGATCTGAGCTGAAAGCCTAGTTTGACAAATATATCACATAACTGCTATCATAGTATCACTTAACGTATACCCCTGAGTCAAGGCTTTGTGAAGCCTCGATATGTCTACATAGCCTAGATATGTCTAACGTGCTTCGTAGTATATCCCACTGCTCTAGACAGTTTTGTGATAGTCCAATTAATTTGTTTGTCATATCTTTCAGAATAATAGTATTTTGACTTGTGCAAATGGATCAAATCTCAATGCATCTTCATGCCCACAGGCAGATGAGCCCTGCACTGATAGTCCTAGCGCTGATTGCCTTCTCCAACTACCTGATGATATTCTTCTCCTGTCGTGGCCTCAGTGCGCATGGCAGCTGGCTCAGTCAGGATCACCCCAAAGACCTCTGGTGCATCAGAGTACTTGTATGTGTAACGACATTGTCTTATGTTAGGGTGCTTTTGCTATCAATCAAGCATTTTTGTTTTCACATTTTTATATAATTTATTTTATTTTAGCCTATTTATTTATATATTTGTTGAGTTCACATGGTTAGGAGGGTTGTTTTTGTAGTTGGAAGTTCCTTTCCTTTTCATTTTGAGTAATCTGTCTTTGTTATTTGGGTTAGCATGTTTATTATGTGTTCCCAAAGGTCCAGAATGGCATTGCTGTTTACACTACATGGACGACTATCGCCACACTCATTAATTTGACAATTGTGCTGGATGTCTCTGGAGTGTCAAAGACAGATGCGGCCACAGTCTCTCTTTGTCTTCTTCTGATTGAGGTCCTTGGGTGGTAAGCCTTACATCTCTTATCACTTATGACAATTTTAGTCTTGGTTATTTTTTTATTTCCTTGCTGTGTGCCGGCGTGATGAGAAAATCTACCTCTAATTAGTGAATTATTTTCTATCCTGTGTGTAGGTTTATTGTGGAGAATTTTGTGATTGACCGACATGTGCGATACATCGTCACAATTTATCCTGTGGTGATAATGGCTCTGGTCGGTAATGTGTACAAACACTATAACCCAGAGGCACCTGGACGAAATGCTAAGTTTACAGGTAAGCCATTGCAGGTGTCAAGTAAATGTTTCTGTAGCTCTTTTGTGGACTCTATAATTAAAATGGGAGGTATGTTTTGTAGAGTGTGTAAAAAGCAAAAGCAACATTCTATACTGTAGCTCAAGATTCAAAAATTATCCATAGCATTGTTCAGAGGACAGGCCTAGTACAATAGAGATATAGAGAAATGTATCCTCTAATCTTTAACTATCAGCATTGTAATCTGTTGTTTTTAGGGATCCAAAGTATTCTGTAGTTCAGTGATCTTCTCACAAACCTGGTCTAAACTATTAAATACATTTCTCCATATGTGGTGAATGTGGTGTAAGGTGTTAACAAACTGCCCTTAACCACATGTAGCCACCTCTACAACTCAGATGCTACATATTACATTTTTTTCTGATTGCTTAAGCACATTTTTTGTAACTATGGCTTTTTTTGCAAAACTAATAGGAAAACCTTTGACCCAATCAGCAAAACATTGTAGTTCTCTTGCAAAAGCTAACACACCTTGCTTAACTCTCCACACCTTCGTAAAAATGGTGTTTTCGTATCTAACAGTAAACACAAGCCATCACAATAGTAAGCACACAATGTGCCAACTACACACTGATGGTATGAATAAAAAACACATCTGGCTTTTGCTTTCTTTGTGCACAAGGAGGACTATGTCAGTTTGAGGTCATACTTTTGTCATAGTTCTGTAAACATACAGGGATTCAAACTTCAAGTATTGGTATTTATTTACACACAGCAAAACACACAAGTGTGTTTTTCCAAGTCAAAACACAAAATAGCAATTTCACTGAGACAAAACAAATCAGTCTACATCGGGTCGTCTCTCTCAAAATTTCGTCTACATCACATGCAATGTCCTAGTCCAAAGCACCGGGGAAAATATATTCTGGAATGCCATATCCAGGCCTGACATGACGATATCCCCACAGACTGATTTTTTTTACCTGTAAAAGGGCTATTTCTTACTCTTCTTCCCCCTCCTCTTCCTCCTCTTGCTCTTTCTTGTCCTCTTCCTCTAACTTCACCTCCTTGTCCTTGTCATCCTCTCCCACTTGCTTCTTCACCTCCGCATCCTCTTCCTCCTCCTTTTCCTCCTACTTCTTCACCTCCACGTCCTATTCTTCGGCCTCCTCTAATTCTTACTCTTCTCACTCTTCCTGCTCCCTCCATGGTACCCATTGTACATTACCTGTGGCTTATTTATAGTGCTTACATGTAGGCTGATTGCAAAGTGAACTAATTATCTAAAACAGTTTTCACATGAGAAAGTGTGCCAGAGAGTTGGCAAAATAGTGTAAATAATAGCCATACATCTGTATAGATTTGCGAGAAGTGTGTTGATCATTTGGAAATTGAGTGTAAAGAATGAGTTGTGTTTACAGTTCCGCAAAAAGAGTGCTGTGCAGTGAATTGTGCCTACAGTTGTGCAAAGTGTGTGTTACAAAATTGCACACTGAATGCAAAGCATTAGTTTTAGAAATTGTGCTATAAGAATCACGGTTGTGTTTAAGCATTCAAAAAAAACTGTAAGCACAAAATAATTGCTTGGTAGATCTACTAATTTTTAAGGCCACACCATTTTAGCATTGATGATTTCAAGAAGTGACCTTAAATTCACTCTTCACATTTGGAACCAGAACTATCAAGTTGTCAAAGCAGTGCAGTCTTTTCTGTACAATATTGTTTAACAGAGGTCATAGAACACATTCATTCATTAGCATATAGAATAAGTAGGCTATAATGGTGGTTTAATATTTTTTTTTGAAAACATGCTCAACCAAACTAAATGCCATACATTGCAAAATGATAGAAAATGGTTATTAAAATCCCCAAAGAAAGGTAATTTAACATTTAATTTGAACAATTAAGCAATTAAGTATAGATATAGACCTGTTCCTATAAGGCATAAAAACACCAACTCTCCTCTCTCCAAACGTACACTCAAAATGATTATTTATCCTGTTTTTTTTTACTCTTGATCAAATTTGGCCTAGCCTTTGTCTGGTGATTGTGCCTGAAGATAATTATCAGCATAAGATGATGTATTATTAGAGCTCCTTTTGCGTTGTCATAATTGTATAGGCCTAATGTTCACAACTTCTCCCACACATTGTAATGCATGTGGCCTTCTGGGGGTGCTAGCTTAGAATCAGCTGATTTGCAATATTTAAACTTGAAATGTTCATAGGCTACTCAACAAAAATAGATTTATTTGAAAATTGGTCCTCATGTACAAAAAACCATACATGCAAAATTCTGCTAATGGGCCTTAATCCTTAAGGGGTGAAACAGGGGTGCAATTCAAACTCAAATGAACTTTTTTGATGCTGACTCGAAACATAAGATTTGTGTCTTGCTTTTGGTCTCACAGTTGTCCTCCTCGTCCTGGCCTGTTTGCTGTTTGTATTTCGAGTCATCATGGTGATATGGAAAAACAGGATGCAGCCACTTTATCAGGGCTCCAGTGGTAATTAAACCAAGCAGTGAGAAAACCCTATGCAGCTGTGTTACCTACATATACTCCACAATCAACACTAGCCCGAGTTGATGCTTCAGCAACACATTCAGGGATGATATACCATAACTATTTTGCATGTATTTTACTGATCTTTAACAGGCCTATATTTGTTGCACTAACTGATACCTCAATAACATTTTCTTGAAAGGTCAATTACTGTATGTATTTTTAAGAAGCCACAACTTGCAATACTCACATTTTCTACTTTTATATTTGTTATTATCAATAAATGACTACAAAAATAAATAATTATTGAAGGTGTCCTCATTGTGTGTGCGTGAGCCCTTGTGTGAGGTTCTCCAGTTTGCCAGGCCTGGGTGAGCAGTGTTGGTTGACGTAATGAGGTCTCTTTCGGCTTCAGCACATGCCAGTGCAGTCTTATGATGGATGCATCATCAGCTGATGCAAACATGAAAAAACAATTCTTGGTTCTGTGTGAGTGTCGGGGATTTCACCTTGCCAGTCGTAAATGAACTGCTGTGTACACAGAGAGACATCTGCTATAATCAGAGGATATTCAGCACAGTCACAGACCGCACTGATGAGTGAAGAAGTCTTATGTCAGTGCCTCACATCAGAACTTAAATGCGCTTTAATGCATGTTATAAGTTATCCATTTCTGCATGTCATTCATGGTAAAGCATCATACAGTATTAGTCCTGTTTTTTTGTCTTATCCGTTTTATACACCGCTTTATGGTTCACACATAGGAAATCACACTTGAATCAGCCCTCCAAGGAAGCTGTGTTAAAGTAGCCTGCCATTCTAATTCCATTTTTTTGTCGACTTTAGCAAATTGCTCTTGACTGTCCATCAGTTTTTGTACACATGCCTGTGGATTATTCCATGTAGTTTAGTGGCAAACAGTACTCCGAGAGGTATGCCTCCTAATAGAGCAGCCCTGTTATTGTGAAGCAAAGCCACGGGAGGGTTACCATCTGCTCTATCAAAATATCAACAACCTTCCCTGAAACCCTAAATTGAAGACTGCATGTCTTCAGTTGAATCTTGTTGGATCTCAACAGTGATCTTGATCTACTTTGAGGCCTTGGGTAGGCAAACAATAGGACAGATCTGAAATCAAACCAAAAAAGCGTTCTATTATAAGTGGCTGCCAATGGACAGTAAAATCAAAAAAATAAAGGCACCAAACAAGTATCTTTCAACTGCTGATGTTTGTATGTGCTTATTCGTTCACTATGCAACCAGATCTGTTTAGAATCCGGGGAACATGTCACAAATTGATAAATTACAGTCTTTATAGCTGTATATTTTCAAACAGATACTATGCATTTGTACTAAAGTCAACATCTGTCTCTGAGCAAACACTTACATGGACTCTAAATGGTTTAGGCCTACTATAAAGGATGTAGTCTGTTGAACCTTCAAATAGATGGGTGCAGTGTATCATCCTGCAAACATGGTGATCAGTGTTTATTTAAGGGAATGACGGTTGTCATTCTCATTGCATGGTTTAAATGATGTTACGCCCAAAACACACCCATGACTGATTAAGAAACATAAGGACAACCACTGTGCGCCAAGTGGCCGGCTTTTGATCACATAATTGCGACATGAAATTAGTGAATGAGGACTGGCCACACCTTTAATGTCTATAAACTTTACGCCTCTGACCATCCCAAATTCTATTGTAGTTTATGCAAGTTCAATATGGATTACAGATCTAGAGTTGAATGAACGAGTACTTGTGTCCTTTTGATTTCTTACAGATTGGGTCGCTAGCATTGTGCTAATGAATAACGTCATTGACACGTTTGAAAGGCTTTTTAGAACAATTAAATGACTTGAAAAATATAATACTCAACAGTGTGTATTTTCTTTGCCTCCCCTTTTGAATGCAACATTCAAATTACTAGACAACAAATTATATCCCGAGAAAAAAGGATTTTGAGGGGCACAGCTCCCATTCATTCTGCACTCGTCGGTGAGTGCCCTCAACCAGAGAAGGAACCGCAACCAGTTCAGGTTCAGTTCAGTTCCGAGAGTGGAAGTTCTCTCCTTATTAGACATTCTCTGATAACACCCAAATTTGTTAGACAAGTTGTTTCTGTATAGACCGCAACAGTCCCGCCCACTGCCGATTCCGGAAGTAAGAATTCCATACAATTTCTCCATTGAGATGGAGTATAAGCCATAAAATCATAACCGTCCATGATAGACTTAAAACCAGCTACATGACTAAGCGATTGTACATGCTCATATACACGTCAAAAGTTAATGGGGCATCAACCTTGTTTTGAGAAAAAAATGTTTTATTCGCGATTTAACAGAAAAGTACTACACTACCCAAAATCCTAACGTGTAAAAGCAGAGCCTTTGATTGGTAGAGATTGTCGTTGACATGGCAACGTTTATGCCACTCGCTGGAAATCCATAGATATATACCGTATTTTCCGGACTATAAGCAAAGTCCTTTTAGGCAAGTCCCTCCACTCGGCGGCCATTTGACAACGATTTTTGGGCACTCGTCGGGCATCCATTTCGGCAGAAATGCGCGTGCGCAAGGCTTCACGACACCAATCTTGCTCCAGCGGCGAGATCACAACACATGATTGGCACAATGTCTTCACAACACACCATATGATTGGCTCAATGTATTCACATCACACCACATGATTGGCTCAATGTATTCACATGTCGACGTTTTGCCAAGGAAGGGGTGGGATATGTGTAGACAACGGCCATATTGGCGTGACAAACTAGCCCCATGCATGAGTATTTTTTGAGTGCTGTGTCTCCACATTAGAAAGTCTCTGCTATAAGTCACACTTTTTTCATAGTTTGACTGGTTCTGCAACTTATATATCAAAATATATATAATTGCATTGCATGTAAATGCAATGGACTATTATCACTGTTCTACTTATAATTATTCTTCTTCCGACCAAATTCAACGTTTAATGCGACTGAAACCGCTGAACCGTCTGACCTCATTCAAAGACTCTTACAAAGCTCTTGTAACGGACAGTCGTTCTATGTATTTTTCATATTTGTGAACTTTATACTTTTTGAGATATTTAAGATAAAAGAGCAAGAAATTCCCATAGAGTTAACATTGACCGCTGTGGCGGCAACTTTTAGCATTATGACGTGACCGGCAGCTGAAAGCAATCACCACAATCTTTCTCCCACTGGAGTTGTGAATATTCTGAACGTTTTGGACGTTTTCGCCTGCAGTGATACTTTACTTGCTCGTAAAACTCTCCTTCAGAGGCACATTTCTCTAACTAGAAAAGCATTTCCTGAAGGAAATACAGTGCATGAAAATGCAAAAAATATGATGTAAAATATCATACAGAGTAAAAACAAACTATTGGTTGCTAGGTAGATGAGGTTTAATATAGTTGGAATGACTGACCAGTTAAATAGGTGGATAGTTTATATGGTTAAATGATTTGCTTGGTAGATAAGGTTTAATATCTTTGGAATGATTGGACGGTTAAATAGGTGTTTAATTTAAATGGTTAAATTATTTAGGTAGATAATTGACGATAACTGACAGTTGAAATGGCTCTAATGTTTGCTAGCAGTTATGCTAACTATGTTATCAAAGATAATAATGTTAACCAAGTTACTTAACTTAGTTAACTTAGCTAATGTTTTCATTTTTAGTAGTTATGCTAACTAGCATGTTAGCAATGCTAACATGGTAACTATGCTAACCATGTGACTTAGCTAACCTAGCTAATCATTTTTAGTACTCAGGTGTAGGGACCAGGCATGGACGGATTATGAACTTTCGGGCCCCTGGGCCCACATGTATTAAGGGCTCCCCACTAATTGTCGCATATGTGGAAGGGGGGTTTGGGGGGTCCTCCCCCAGAATTAGTTTGATGTGATTTCCTGTATTCTGGTGCATTTTGGTAGCTTAGAAATCTAGACACACCCTAGTGGCAGCAAATTACATTTGCTTCCAGGGCTAGTCTAGCAACTCTCCTCGAAAAATTAAACTTCTATCAGGCCAATCAAATCGTCTATAGAGTCGTTAGGGGGGCATAACATAATGATTGATGGCAGAGTTGCAACGGTTTGGCTTGAATTCCCTGCTACTTGAAAACAAAGAAGATGGATATTGCTGTTGGCCAACAGTGTGACACGAGTTAAGCTTGTTTTGAGATGGCTAAAACTAGCCAACTAGCTCCGCTGGTGGGAAAACGCATGGGACTCAGTGCTGTCCTATTGCATGCAGAGGGAATTTGAAAGACAACCGATTATCCCGCCCCTCGGACTGAGCACTGCGAACGGTGAGTGCCCAGACCCTACATTTTAATGCATTTTGGGATGGCCAATACATGTACACAATTCATTCAATCTAAATTCAATCAGAATCATAGCCTACATCCTGATGTGTTGATATTGAGGCAATGATTCCATGCAAAGGCTTGGGCTTCAGGGCCCCCTGACACCTTGGGCCCCTGGGTCTGGGCCCGGAAGGCCCGTGCAGTAATCCATCCCAGGGACCAGGGTCCCAGAGTTAAATGAACATTGGTATCAAAGGGATCTAGCCTACTACTAGGACCATGGGCGTCGGAGGCATTTTGAAAGTGGGTGGGACATTTCAGAGGGGGGGTATGCGGGTCCTCCCCCAGAAATTTGTTTTTGGACTAGATGCAATTTCCTGAATTCTGGTACATTTTTTTGGTACATACAGGTTATTTAGATACTTCTATATAACAAAATAAAGCCAGCCTACGAAATTAATAAAAAGTAAATCATGCATAGTTTAAAAATAACTCAATAGGCTACTTGGCTACGCAATAAGGTTTCCATTACAGCACCAGACGTTCAATGAACGCATGAAAGCGGATGGTTTGTTTGAAATCCTGACACTCTTTCAACTACATGGAACGCAATAGTGATCATCAAATAGATAGATAGATAGATAGATAGATAGATACTTTATTGATCCCCAGGGGAAATTCAAGGTCTCAGCAGCATACATACAAGACAAACACATTCTTTAACAGCAGAAGAGTAATTAAAGTATATAATATAAAAACACAACTAAGCAGTAAGGACAGTAGAAGATAAAGAATATGCTAAATATACTACAATACAAATTATACTAACACTTAATACAATATATAAAAATATACTAAAATACAAATAACAAAATTACAAATTATACTAACACTTAATCTAAATCTAAATCAATTCTAAAAACAGTATCCACATAGTGGTGATTAATAAATCAGAGGCGCTTGCAATGACTGAGGCAGGGACTGAGCCTGTGATTCTCTGTGCATAGTAAGGTATGGTAAGGTGCTCTAAGGTGCTCTGTGTGAATGAGTGTCATGGTGGTAGTGCAATGGTGATAGTGCAAATGAGTAAGTCAACAGTGCAACAATGCAGAAATAAAGTAAAGGAAAGTCTATATATCTATATATTTAACTATTTAAGAAAATGTATAAGTGTGGCCACAGTTCGGCTGTGGCATGGAGGGGGGGGGGTTATGCATATGTGCTAATGTGCTAATATAGCACGCAAACAGTGAGGCATAAAGACAGTGGTACAAGTGGCTAGTGGACAGACAGTACCAAACATGGAGGGGATGAAGAGGCAGACAGACTATGCAGAGAAGTCTATCTCTCCTCTTCCCTTAAGTGAGGCATTGAACAGTTCAATGGCCCTGGGGACAAATGACTTTCTCAGTCTGTCAGTTGTGCAAGGCAGTGAGCGAAGTCTCCAGCTGATCAAGGCTCTTCTGTTTAACAATAGTGCTGTGGAGTGGGTGACACTCATTGTCCAAGATGTTGATCAGTTTGTTCAGGGTCCTTTTGTCAGATAGTGAAGTGATACACTCCAGTTCAGCTCCCACTACAGAGCCAGCTTTCCTTACCAGCCTGTCAATTCGCCCCACATCCTTCTTCCTTGTGCTTCCACCCAAGCATACTACTGCATAGAAGAGGACGCTGGCAACAACAGACTGGTAGAACATCCTGAGGAGCTTACTGCACACATTGAAGGACCGCAGCCTCCTCAGGAAGTACAGCCTGCTCTGCCCTTTCTTGTAGAGTGCATCAGTGTTGGCTGACCAGTCCAGTTTATTGTCCAGGTGGAGACCCAGATACTTGTAGGTGCTAACCACCTCCACATTGACCCCATCAATGTGAACTGGTAGCAGAGTGGGCTTAGACCTGCGGAAATCCACCACCATCTCCTTGGTCTTTGAAGTGTTAAGTTGAAGATGATTGAGTTTGCACCATTGCACAAAGTCCTCCACCAGGCTCCTGTACTCCTCCTCCTGCCCGTTCCTGATACACCCCACAATTGCAGTATAATCAGAAAACTTCTGCATGTGGCATGACTCGGTGTTGTAGCAGAAGTCAGATGTGTACAGGGTGAACAGGACTGGAGAGAGCACAGTTCCCTGTGGCGCTCCGGTGCTGCAGATCACAGTGTCAGAGAGACAGTTCTTCAGTCTGACGAACTGTGGTCGCTCGGTCAGGTAATCTGTAATCCAGGTTACCAGGTGAGCGTCCACACCCATCTGCAAGAGCTTGTCTTCCAATCTGAGGGGCTGGATGGTGTTAAAAGCACTTGAGAAATCAAAGAACATGATTCTCACAGCACTTTTCCCCTTGTCCAGGTGGGAATGTGTCCTGTGTAGAAGATAAGTGATGGCATCGTCCACGCCCACTTTCTCCTGGTAAGCAAACTGTAACGGGTCTAGTGCATGGCGTACCTGGGGTCTGAGCATGCCTAAGACCAATCGCTCCATTGTCTTCATCACATGTGATGTAAGAGCGACAGGTCTGTAGTCATTAAGCTCACTAGGGTGTGGCTTCTTAGGGACAGGGGTGAGACATGATGTCTTCCACAGTGTTGGAACTTGTCCAAGGCGTAGGCTCAAATTGAAGATGTGCGTCAGTGGTTCCCCCAGTTCAGCAGCACAGGCCTTGAGTAGCCTTGGGCACAGTCTGTCAGGCCCAGCTGCTTTATTGCTGTGCAATTTCTTAAGTTGGACTGTCACTTGATCTGTTGTAATGGTGAGGGGTGTAAGGGGAGGGGAGGGGGAGGGGGAGGGGTGCATCTAGGATCTGTGTGTCTGATGGCTGTTGACTGAGGTCGTTGTCACCTCATTGTTCGTGATCACCATGTGGGGGAGGGGTGCAAAATCCAGTGATGGTGGGGGTACGATAGCCTGTGATGATGGAGGTGAGTGTTGCGCTGGTATTGAGGGGGTGTGAGGGTGGGGGCTGGGGGATGGTGGACAGCCCACCGCCATTGGAGCTGGAGCAGGGGAGTCAAACCTGTTGTAGAAGTGGTTCAACTGGTTCGCCCTGTGCAGGTCCCCCTCCACAGAGCTGCTGTTCTTCTTCAGGCCAGTGATAACCTTCATGCAGTCCCATGTCTCCTTCAAGTTGTTTTCCTGCAGCTTCTGTTCCACCTTCTTTCTGTAATCCTCCTTAGCTTCCTTCAGCTTGAATTTGAGTTCCCCTTGCACGCGCCTCAGCTCTGCCATGTCCCCCTCTCTTAACGCCATCTTTTTCCTGTTGAGAAGGGTCTTGACATTGCTGGTTATCCAAGGCTTGTTGTTGGGAAAGCAGCGTACAGTTCTGGTGGGAACAACAATGTCCATGCAGAAGTTCAGGTAGTCAGTTGTGCACTGTGTGACCTCCTCCAAGTCCTCTCCATTCTGTAACACACTCCAGTCAGTACACTCGAAGCAGTCTCTCAGAGCCTCATCCACTTCGGGTGTCCACTTCCTGAAGGTGCGTGTGGGAACTGGTAGCCTCTGTACTTTGGGCTTGTACCTTGGCTGGAGATGAATGAGGTTGTGGTCTGACTTTCCCAGTGGGGGGAGGGGGTTTGCACTGTATGCATCCCTCACGTTTGCATACATGAGGTCTATTGTCCTGTTTTTCCTTGTAGGGCAGTCAACATACTGGTAAAAATTTGTGAGTGTGGAGTCCAGTGTTATGTGATTGAAGTCGCCAGAGATCACAAAAAAGGCGTCAGTGTGTTGAGTTTGAAGCCTTGCGATTGTGGAGTGGATGACGTCACACGCTGTATCCGGAAGAGCTCGAGGTGAAACGTAAACACAGACAGCAATTGCGTGCGAAAACTCCCTCGGCATGTAGTACGGACGGAGACTAACCGCTAATAACTCCACATCCTTACAGCATACAGTCTCCTTTACTGTTACATGTCCGGGATTGCACCATCTATTGTTAATGTACAGCGCCAGTCCGCCTCCCTTCTTTTTGCCAGAAAGTTTACAGTCTCTGTCCAAACGAGCTACACTGAAGCCAGGCAGCTCAACGTTAGAAGTGGGGATATGGCTTGTTAGCCACGTCTCCGAAAAGCATAACAAACTACATTCCCTGTACAACTTCTGGTTTCTTACCAGGGCATCCAGTTCGCCAGTGAGTTCACGTTTCCCATCACAATCGATGGAACTGAGGGCTTGCATCTCCACTTCTTCTCCCGACGCCTCGTCTTCACTTTTACTCCCGCTCTGCCACCCCCGAAAGCACCACAGTTCCTCTGGAATGTTGTCGCGAACACAGCCAGCATTCCGTCGTAGTGCGATCAGCTGGTTCCTTGTGTACACAAGCTTGCTGTCGCTGGAGCGTTGTAATATGTCCGTATCCATAGGATAGAATAAAAACACTCCTCAAAGTGTGTAATCCAAAAAGTTGCGAAGTAAAAAGTAAACAAAAAGTAGACAAAAGATGTAGAAACAAACACTAAGACACGGAGCTGCTGAGTAGGCTGCCACACCTGACGGCGCCGGAACCGGAGATCAGAGTTCAGTGCCCATCAGTCCCAACATTTAACAATATAATCAAACAGTCCAAAAGTAAATTAAATATCAAACTAAACCGAAAATGTCATGCTTTTGAAGGCCTACCAGTATGCCGCTCCAAGAAACGCATGTCTCAAAATAAAACTCGCATAAGAAATAAAGGGCTGTCTCGAATACAATCCTGCCCCTAAAGGCCTGTACTTTGTCTTAAGACCATAATTTGAGGATTTACAGTATCTAAGTAGACAAACTGGCTTCAGATATCCAACAGAGTGAATGGAGATTGTGCAGTCTTAGCTGTGGTTAGTGACGTGATGCTGTTAATGGGGAGTTTTACATAGCCTAGCGTAAACCTATAGGTTATTATTTATTTGGCGTACCTATAAGGCTTTTTACCATATCAAAAGTGAGGGGGATGACTGATCTCTTCAACACTAGTGGAACCTCATCTGCCAGGTATTTGACCTACCAGGTTGACACTTCAGCGTGAAAAATACTCAATAATACTCAAAGCATACCTGAACACTGGGTGAAAAGGCTCTGAATCAGGGGATATACTGACCGGATATTTAAGTACAAGTATAGTATAAGTATATATACTTTTTTGATCCCGTGAGGGAAATTTGGTCTCTGCATTTAACCTGATAGTATATTTTTACTACCATATTTCTCTTAAGACTCAATCAGGACGATGCAAGATCAGGATCCAGGCATTTATTCTTTTCAATGAGGGGCCAGTGGCCCTCAAGGGAGAGAAGTACATGTTTGTTTCACCCCATCATGGATTTCACCAGATTCTCAGTATTCTCTGACTTCTCTGACTATACAGAAACAGTCTACCATATTTAAAGTTACACACAAAGAGAAGGAGTGTACAACCCAGTTTGAATATGCAATAGAAAGGGAGGATGAGGATTAGGCCTTCATCAGGTCTGGTCAGCTTCTATTGTCTTCACCTTTAAAACCATTACATAAATCACCATACATAAATCACAGGATTCATTTAAAAAAAAAAAGGCATAAAGCCTATGGAAAAGCAAATAAAGGCATACACATAAATGCCTGTGAAATTAGCTGTGCCTGGCAGTATATGGGCTGTATATGCGTAGTCCCATGTTTGACATATCAGGGGGTATATGGGAACAAGAACAAGAGGTGTCCGGGGTCATACAAGTAGCTAATATTTGAAACATGGATCCTATCAGATGAGAATATGAAGTCTGGATATCTTGCATGTCGTCGCAGTCCCATTCAGGACTTTTGATATGCTCCTGATATGGCAATTGGCACTAAAATATCAGGAGCATATCAACCAATATATATCCTGATATTACACATATCAGGAAATATATCACTATGAATATTCCTTGACTCAGAGCCTTTTCACCCAGTGGAAGCCGGGGAAATGCGGGGGGAATGCGCCTGGGACGGCTTCTGAAGTAGCATCGCAAATGAGAGAAAATTTATAAAATTCCACAAACGGGGTGCTCTTGAACCCTCTCACCGTCTCTGAAAGCATAACCGTGGCTCAACAGGTAGATCTATAGATAGGCTAAACTCATTTTTCAGGCATCTGACCGACCGGGTTGACACTTCAGCGTGAGAAATCGGGGGTGTGGCGTGTGTGTGAAACTAATCAAATGCGTGTGTCTCACGGCCAATGCGTGAGAGTTGGCACCTATGAGACCATTGTATGTTAAGGTAGGCCTAAAGCATTACATAGAGGCAATTAAACCTAATAAAAAACAGCATTAATCATTTCAGAGGTTTTCAATGGATTGACAGTAGGCTAGGCTAGGTCGGAAAAGCAGAAAGAAGATTATAACTTTTTTTTTGTTTTACTATTGACTGTGCTTGAAGATGATCATGTCTAGTTTCAACATGGACATGACTTGATATCACTTGTTTGTGATGATGATGATGTTTAGCCTAGAAATCTAGACGCGCCCCTTGCTGCCAGGGCTAGTCTAGCAACTCTCCATTGGCTTGTGAGCTCCAGAAATCGAAACTTAACCAGGACATTGAAATCGTGTATAGAGTCGTTTGGTGGGCTTAACATAATGATTGATGGCAGAATTGCAACGGTTTGGCTTGAATTCCCTGCTACTTGAAAACAAATATCCTATTGCGTCCTATTGCGTGCAGAGGGAATTTGAAAGACAACTGATTATCCCGCCCCTCGGACTGAGCACTGCGAACGGTGAGTGCCCAGACCCTACATTTTAATGTGGGTCTGGCTCGCCAGGCTAGATGATGTTAATAATAATAACTAAATAAATGTTTAACTTTGATGACTTTGAAGGCGAAGAAAGTGTGAAGAATTTCTGTGTGAACCATCTATCAGACGAGTTACAAGATTCAGTTTGATGGCTAACTTCACAAAGTTAGTTCGAGTCTGCACAGTACGATGGGAGGCCAACTGAACAAACGTTCGAATTTGTGTCCGTGCCCTCCCATTGAAAACAACGGAGTCTGTCCATTTCTTTTACTGTCTATGGGAGTTTTCCAGGCGTAGATTGGAGAAATGAATGGGAAAATTACTTCTGGAAACTAAGCTCTGTCGGAGGAGGGGCGGGACTGTTGTGCTCTATACAGTCCTTAAACGGGATGTTAAAACCTAACCTTAAGTTAAATCAAGTATTTCTTATAGGCAAAGTCCTTTAAGGCAAGTCCCTCCACTGGGCGGCCATATTGCAACACTTTTTGGGCACTTATCGTGCATCTATTTCGGCAGACATGCGCAAGGCTTCACGACACCAACCTTGCTCCAGCGGCAGTACAACTAATTTTACGAGACTGCAGTATCACAGAGTACAGCTGTTACAAGAGGGTCTGGCGTCCCTTTGATGCACTTCCTGCGACGGTCATTCGTCTCTAAATCAAGGGGGCAGGCGTACTTTTGGAGAGCGTAGACACTATGGCGGATCTGAGGCTAAATAGTAGACCAGTTCCACCTAGCCATCCCATTGAACCCTATTCAATTTGGCGCCACTTTGACATCAAATAACGTTACAGCTGAAGCGTTTTAAGCCTTTATATGAACTTTTCTATTTTCGGAGTAATACAACATTGTGTGATTGGCGTCATAACCTCGTAACTGACTTACCGGCTGAGTAATAAACTTTTTTCCGAAATCAATGCTAACGTGACATAATTTACGTAATGAGCATGCAACCAAAGCGGGTGAAAGCGTCGCACAGGACCAAAATAACCGTATTCTCTGGATAAGAAGGAAAGCATCGGACCACAACGGACTGATGGATTGACAGTAGGCTATGAATGAGTGCTGTTTATATGAAATCACATTTATCTACAAACAACTAGTACATTTAAAAAAAGTAAATGTAGAAGTGGTGGTAACAAAGTAAGGGGCTACATACCCAATCTCTCGGTGCAGTTATCACAAGAGATACACAAGTCAGACTACGTGCCTACGTTACATCTACGTCCCCTGAGCCTGCGCAGAAAGCCTCGCCAACCAATAGGAAACGGTTGAAATTTGCTTCACCCGTCTCGACTGACGTCTACCTGATGACTGTCCATATCTTTCCTAGCGTTCATGGGCTTCGGAAAAACCTTTTTCCCAGTTAAAACATCATTCCGCGTCATTCACGTCATGTAATGTGTGAGTCAGAGGTCGGAAACTGGGGCTAGATTTTGCTAACAGAGTTGCCCAGTTAGGGGCTCGTCATCACTTTTGTCGTCACGTTGTAGTTCGTTTGTAGTCCATGTGGCCTTTCATGTCCAACAGTTTTAATGTGAACTTGGAAATTTGCCCTTTTTATCACTTGAAAGCTGCATATCTTTCTTTCACAAGCGTCTTACACTATATTTTAAGCAAATACAGTTGTTTATTTAGGATTGGTGGTGTATGTTTTAACCTTTGTTGTGGCATCCGTGTTTGTCACACATTCCGACGGCAAAGCACATGAACACTTGCTGTGGGAAAAACAAAGTAGCTACGGGGCCGCTCCTTGTCATTCCGAAGTGCCATGTATGCACCATTTTACTGTCTATGCTCTAAATGACTCCCTCTCTCCAGCGGCGAGATCACAACACTTGGCACGATGTATTCGCAACACACCACATGATTGACACAATGTATTCACATGTCGACTTTTTTGCTGCGGAAGGGGCACAAATAGCCTACCCTTGCCCAGAGATGGTTGGTAAAATTGGAAAATGAGATTAGGGAAAGGAAGGGATAGAAAATAATACAGTTTTTCTCGATCGTTTTGATACCTGTGTCAACTCTGACATCACGTTCTCAAAACAGTGTCTGAACAAAAGCACTCTGGACAAAATGACACATTTTGCTTGCAAAAGGCTGTTACTCTCTCAAAACACTTAAAACATGCAGCAAAAGCAAATCTTGCCTTCAAACACTACAACTTGTTGCCAATTCAAAAGCACTCTTTAATCAATCATTAAAAAATCAAAATTTATCAAATAAAAAATACGGCCATCAATATGAACCAGTGCAGCCTTACATGTCCTGTTGACATGCCAGTGGCATTTCCTTGCTTTACATACTCAAAATCAGAAACAATTCCATGCCATTATTCTCAAAACTTTGGCTGAAAACTGAAATACAGAGAAAAATAGGAAAAATATGGGAATATACAGTAACAACTGTGTTCAAATTAGTCATTGTCTATTCGTTCACGACGAAAGGGTCACAGGTTCTCATCCACATCGCATTCAATATTTTCTCTGGCAATGCATCGAGGGAAAAATCTCCTTGCATGGCGTATCCAGCCCTGACATTCAGCGCCTATTTCCTGGGCCGCAGCAATCATAGCATCTAGCAAGGGCATCTGGTCATAGGGGCGGTGATCGTACACTTTCCACCTCCAAGCGCTGAAAAATTCCTCAATTGCATTTAGAAAGAGTGAATACGCTGGGAGGAACTGCATCATCATGCGTGGCTGTGCTGCAAACCATTCATTGACTAAACGAGAATGGTGGAAGACCACATTGTCCTAAATGATGACAAACAGAGGCATGCCAGGCCTCAGCAGCCCTCTCTGTTGAGGTGGTATCAGTTGGTGATGTAGTGCATCAAGAATTGGCGCCCCTCTGTCCTGGCACTGTGACAGTGGCCCTGTGCCCAATGATGTTCTTTCCACGTCTCACTTTGGACAGGTTGAAGCCAGCTTCATCCACATAAATAAATGTATGCTTCAAGTTCCATTATTCTCGAAGTGAAAATACAAAATCAGGAAATATGATTGCAGTTGCTTGTAAGTGTAGCCTATATGCAAGGCATTACAATACAGGAACATATCCTTATCTGCACATACTGGAATCTGGCCTCCACCATTTCAGAGTTCCTTTGAAATGGAACTCTGTATAGCTGTTTCATTGCCAGGTGATTCTTTTTTAAGACACGGTCAATGGTAGACACACTCACACTGTTGATATTTTGAAATGTGCCCTGATCTGCAATTACTGCTGTCTGTATTTCACACAGTTTTATGGCATTGTTTGCCACAAGCATGTCTACAATGGCAGCCTCCTGTTCGACACTACAGTAAATATTTCCCCTCTGCCACCAGAGTGTGGTAGTCTGTGGACTATAAAGTATGATGAGAATGAGGGAACAATTACTGTATTTTACTGAAGACAGTTTGGTCTACCAACAAGGCAATATGGCAGCATTGACTTACCTATTCTCATTTCGAAAAATTAGGACAATGGATACCACAGTGCTCCGTCTCAAAACTGGTTGTACTCTTTGACCAGCTTCTGTATAGGACAAGCCATGGTGTATTACAGGGTCAATGATTGTCGCCCGAATTTCATCTGACACTTGAATTCTTCCTACTACACCTCCACCACGCATACAGACTCCTCTTCCTTGGGCCCCTCTACCATGGCCTCTCTCTCTCGCTTGCCTTTGACCTCTCTGATCCATGCTTGCAAAGAACAACAGGCAGAGACGTGGCACCTATATAGGTGGAGAGTGACTGATTGCTAATTGAAGAATTGTGCAAAGGAGTTTTACACAGGTGAATCAGTGATTCAGACTTATGCAAGGAATCTATACCACCTGTGAAAATATGTTTTCCTTTTGTTTAGCACGGGAAAACCAATAGAGTTTGGGGTTTTTGAATGACATCTGTGTTTTCTGTGAATGACATCTGTGACATCTGTTTTGCAAAAGGGTGTGAGAAATGTGTGAACCCAATGGAAATGTATGAACACATTCGCAAGAGATGACTTCTGCTGTGCAAAGAAAGTAGTCATGAAGACCAAGTGGGTTCTAGTTTACTTAAGCAGGTAAAAGCAATCGAGAAAAACTGTAAGTTACGGTAATGTCACCCAGCGTTTGCATGGCTGCTTTTGCGCAGGACCTCTCTGTGGACAGCGCTTGCAGGTGGCTCGACTAGGATGAGATGAGGCAAAACAAAAGAGTAAAGAAAAGTACGGAAAGAGTCGAACATGTGTAGGGGGGATAAATGGAGGAAAGTGAAGAAATTAAAGTGCAGTAAAGTAAAGATGAAGTAAGAGAAGTTGAAGCCCCGAAGTACGAGAAAACTCCTCCCCTAACAAATCATTGGCTAGGCCTACTTAAAATCTAAAAGTCACAGACATCTCTATAAAAAGGGTGTCTCCCCAGAGTCAAGTCCAGTCAACAGTGTTGGATACAATGGAGTCAAATCAAGTCCAAGATATTTTACAGAGTGCTGGTTACAATGGAAAGAAAATAAAATATAAAAAGAAACAAAAACTAGATGTAGGCCTAATTGCATAGCCTACCTCCTGAATTCAATAGGATTCATTAATTCAGGTCTAATTCTTGTAAAGGTGGTTACTGTTTATGATTGAAGTAAGTTTGCATTGCAGTTCATAAGTTCAGAAATCAGGGTTTCTGTGGGGTCATAAAAATCATAAAAAGTCATAAATTCAATAATAAGAATTTTAGGCCTTAAAATGTCACAAAAACGTCCGGATTTTCCATTCAAGGTCATAAATTACATTTAGTCACATCTTAAATTTATATGCTAGTTCATTCATTGATTCTACCATCGCCTTTTCCCCCTGAAAAATACACTGGCGGCAGCATTCATTCGCTCTGTTTGTTGTAGTTCTGTCTGAGGAATCTGGGTGCCAGAACTGCAAGGTCATTGTAAATCACACACTTTTCATATCATATGCAGTGTTGGTTAGTAACTGATTACAAGTAGGCTAATCTTGATTACGTAATTAGATTACAAAAACCAAGTAACTATAAACAGACCAGATTACATTAGAATAATGTGTAATCAGATTATAGTTGTTAATTACTTTTTTACATTTCGATTATGTCTTTCAATACATAACATAGCTTTACATCGTGCAGTCAGACAGTCAGAAAATTAAGATAGACCCATGGAGTGAATGGACACGGAATGTAGAAGACACAATGTCGGAATTTTATCTATCAAGTAGGCCATCCCAACACACACTCGCAAACACACACAGAGTCAAGGGCATTTTCTATACACTTTTCCCTTTATCAATTCATCTGAAACAGACAAAAAGGGTCATGCTCCTACCCGGGAGAATAACATTGCATAATGCAATAGAAAGCATGGGTGTGCATTGGAAATGTCAGACTTACTATTCTCCGTTAATTTTAAGTCAGTTTAGCATGAACTAAACTACTGAGATTGACATTATTTTAAGGTTGTTTTAAAGTGAAAAAGAAAAGGAATATTGGAGGAACATATTTTTGGCAGTGTATTTTTTTTTTATTTAATATAGGCCTATTTTATTTTTGAGTATTTTATTTTGAAGTAATCCAGAAGAAGTCTATTCAGATTACGTTACGTTATTTTTGTAATCCAATGGATTAAGTTACAGATTATAGGCTGTAGTCTCAGTAGCATTAGGTACATTTCAAAGGAATCTGACCCAACACTGATCATTTGTTTTCTGAGATGTCATATCTTCTTTGAAGGAATTGCAAAGTTCAGGTATTTGTTGGCAAATTTATTTAGGTCAAGGCGAATCTATTTTTATTAGCCTGCCTATCTCTATCGCGATTGTTATTTTATCCAATTTATCCATTTTGTCTTCCTTATGTTATCCAATAGGTGGCGATATCGTACTTAACAGGCTGGACACACTGGGTCAGGCGCAGCCTATCTGTCAACAGGGCTGTGTCTGTGTATCGCTGCCAGATATGTTGTAAGGACATCGAGATACGGAGACAGTGCAATTGGTGTGCAAATTAGTGACAGGATAAAAGAGGGGTAGGCCTAAAAGAAAGCACTTGAAAGCATAAGGGTGTGGACTCGGTCTGAGCAACGACAAGAGCTTTCATGCTCAGAAAACAGAAGATAGTCTAAGATGCGAGTGACTTTAGAGGGTAGGCCTAATGATTTCTTATTACAAAATAGGTGAAGGTGTGAGTGCACTAAATTGGCAAGGCTATTTTTGGATGTACATTTACTCCAAAGATTATGGTAGTTGTTGACAAAAACAGAAAAAGTTAAACAAAAACAGAAAATGACCAAACAGGAAGTTTCACAGTTGTAGGCTACGTTTTGTATACCATCATGAGCTGATGGAAAGAAAACTAGCTAGTCCATCAATCTTGCAAATATTTTTTTACGATTTTTAAAATATTCTCTTTGAAGCCAGCTTTAAAATCAACACATAAGGTGACTGTAAAAGTGGTAGCTTATTATGTTGGGATATTTCACTACTTCTCCAAACACTAAACACACGATTTGTTTTTGCTATTATGGGAGACCACAGTCCATCTCGTGTGGCGATTATCCTAGTATCCGTTGTGGTTTACGTCGCGGTTCTGGCAGTTAACGGTCTGGCAGGTCGTGGGAAAGGTAAGGACTGGTCGCACCAAATGCTCAACAGCCTATTTACTTGGTTTTGACATTTTCAGCCTGGCAACACTTGTTTCAGTAGCCTCTGTTCACGTGGATCATCAACATTAGCATTATGTACTTTATTATAGGTCCATTCTTGCATGGTAGAGGATATGTGTCCGGTAGGCTACGACACTGAAATCCCTCTTGCGGGATGGACTTTCTCCATTTTGGGCGCTATACCTGGCTCTTAATAATGCTTATCTATATCCTCACCTGGCTTTGCAGAAGGTAGGGCCACACACACAGAGACGCTCATCGTTATCACCCTGCTCTAGATCTCGTAGCCTTATGTGTGTGACTTTGTGCTATGTGCAGGGACTCCAGTGGTTGGATGTACTGCAGCCCAGCAGTTCTTCCCAGTGGATTCTTCCTCACCTGGATCACTAATATGATTCTAAACATCACCTGGCTGTTCCAATGAGACAGAGAGTAAAGTGACACTGAAGCATTGTTTACTTTTGTAGCTTAGACCAGGATTTTTGACAGCTACGCTAGACAGTGCATGCCCTTACAGTTTTGTGATGGTCCAATTCATTCACAGGCAGATGAGCCCTGATAGTCCTAGTGCTGATTGCCTTCTCCAACTACCTGATGATATTATTCTCCTGTCGTGGCCTCAGTGCGCATGGCAGCTGGCTCCGTCAGCATCACCTCAAAGACCTCTGGTGCATCACTTGTATGTGTAACGACATTGTCTTATGTTAGGGTCTGGCAATCACAGACCTTCAGATTTGAGAAAATAAGGACCATGTGTATTATGTGTTCCCAAAGGTCCAGAATGGCATTGCTGTTTACACTACATGGACGACTATCGCCACACTCATTAATTTGACAATCGTGCTGGATGTCTCTTGAGTGTCAAAGACAGATGCGGCCACAGTCTCTCTTTGTCTTCTTCTGATTGAGGTCCTTGGGTGGTAAGCCATACATCTCTTATCACTTATGACAATTTTAGTCCTGGTTATTTTCCTTTCCTTGCTGTGTGCACAGGTGTGATGAGAAAATCTACCTCTAATAAGTTAATTATTTTCTTTCCTGGGTGTAGGTTTATTGTGGAGAATTTTGTGATTGACCGACATGTGCGATACATCCTCACAATTTATCCTGTGGTGATGATGGCTCTGGTCGGTAATGTGTACAAACACTATGACCCAGAGGCTCCTGGACGAAATGCTGAGTTAACAGGTGAGCCATTGCAGGTGTCAAGTAAATGTTTCTGTAGCTCTTTTGTTGACTCCAAAATTAAAATGGGAGGTATGATTTGTACAGTGTGTAAAAAGTAAAAGCAACATTCTATAGCTTAAGATTCAAAAGTTGTCTATCCATAGCATTGTTCAGTGGAATTTAAAAGGGAACTTGGCAACTATTTCAACTTACAGTTTTTTTCAATCGCTAACAAGTGCTTACCCATACTTCAGATACTTTTTCTAAACTCTTAACACAGACTCACACCTACAAAACATAATTGGCCAAATGGATTGTTTTCTTTTCAAAAACACATTTAGTTAAATATATACTAACACATATTTCTCTGCACACACTAACTTTACCAAAACACTGGAAATCTGACTCAAAATGAAATTATTCTGTCAAAGAATAACACTTGTTTTCACTTCACAAGGTACATGCAGTCAATCAAAGTACACCAGGTTTCAAAATACTGGCTATTGTTGACATTACAAAAACTGAACAGACTTTTATGTTTCAGTTTTACAGGTATTTGCATGCAAAACATGCAATCTACCGTTTTTACACTACATTTCTTGGTTGGGAACTGTATGTCCACATGTAATATTCACATTCAAAAGCATTAAAAAGCAAATCAGTTTGTTTTCCTTTACTGTTTACAGTATGATAGAACATAAAAAGTTTTACAGTATTGCTTACAGTGAACAAAATATCCATGAAACACACAAGAGTATTCTGAACAAAAAAACAACAGCAAAAAGCCCAAATAAAAAAGGGGGGGGGGGACTAAAAAAAGCACAAAATTACTGTATCTAATCTCTGCGATCTTCAGGGATAGGCCACATGTTTTCATCAACATCGCATCTGATATTTCTGTATCCAAAGCAATGCACCTGGCATAAAACCACTTGGTAGCAGAAGCAGAGGTTTTTATACTGTATCTAAGGTTTGGAAAATTGTTTTTGCTATTGTGGGATGTTGTGTGTTACATTCGTAAATACTGCAAAAACAATCCATAATTTTGTTGGTAGGTAGGCCTATAGCTTGTTTGTTAAGAAAATGTAAGCATTGTGGAAATGTGTTCACTGACTGCATAGTGCGTGAAAACGACATGAAATGTGTGAATGGTATGGCCACAAAAGACTGATCCTGTGCTAATTGTGTTTAGAGTTTTGAAAATATGACAACTGGTTAGACAAACGCTTGTTAGCTACTGAAAAGTGTCCCCATAGCGTCCCCAGGCGGAAAACCAACTTTGCAACTTTGGGACTACCGTCCCGGTAAGAAAAGTGATTTCTTACCTTGTAACATTCACATTGTTCTGCCGAACTAATGCTAACCGTTTTGCTAGCTTGTAAACAAACCCATGTGCTTTATTGTTACCTTTTTCCACAGTTTGAAATAGAATAATGCACAACTTCTCCAGCAGAGGGGGAAATATAACTAATCCTGCCAAGTTTTCCTTTACAGTTTTTTCTGATTGCTTAAGCACATTTTTTGTAACTATGGCTTTTTTTGCAAAACTCAACACACAAATAAGAAAACCTTTCACCCAATCAGCAAAACATTGTAGTTCTCTTGCAAAAACACACCTTGCTTAACTCTTCACACTTTCATAAAAATTGTGTTTTCGTATCAAACAGTAAACACAAGCCATCACAATAGTAAGCACACAATGTGCCAACTACACACATCTGGCTAAAAAAAACACATCTGGCTTTTGCTTTCTCAGTCTACCTTGTGCACAATGTCAGTTTGAGGTCATACAGTACTTTGTCATAATTCTGTAAACATACAGGGATCCAAACTTTAAGTATTAGTGTTTATTTACACACATCAAAACAAACACAAGTGTGTTTTTCCAAGTCAAAACACAAAATAGCATTTCACTGAGACAAAACAAATCAGTCTACATCAGGTCGTCTCTCTCAAAATTTTGTCACATGCAATGTCCTAGTCCAAGGCACCGGGGAAAATATATTCTGGAATGCCGTATCCAGGCCTGACATGACAATATCCCCACATGTAGACTGATTTTTTTGCCTGTAAAAGGGCTATTTCTTACTCTTCTTACCCTTCCTCTTCCCCCTCCCCATCCTCCTCTTGCTCTTTCTTGTCCTCTTCCTCTAACTTCACCTCCTTGTCCTTCACCTCTGCATCCTCTTCCTCCTCTTCTTCCTCCTACTTCTTCACCTCCACGTCCTATTCTTCAGCCTCCTCTAATTCTTACTTTTCTCACTCCCTCCATTGTACCCATTGTACATTGCTATGTGGCTTATTCATAGTGCTTAGGCTGATTGCAAAGTGAACTAATTATCTAAAACAGTTTTCACATGAGAAAGTGTGCCAGAGAGTTGGCAAAATAGTGAAAATAATAGCCATACATGTGTATAGATTTGCTAGGAGTGTGTTGATCATTTGGAAATTGAGTGTAAAGCATGAGTTGTGTTTACAGTTCTGCAAAAAGAGTGCTGTGCAGTGAATTATGCCTACAGTTGTGCAAAGTGTGTGTTACAAAATTGCAAACTGAATGCAAAGCAGTGTTTGTGCTTTTAGTTTTGCGAACTCAGTGAGTGGTTTTGCTATAAGTATTAATAGTTTTAGAAATTGTGCTGTAAGAATCACAGTTGTGTTTAAGCATTCAGAAAAAACTGTAATGTCCCAATGTAATTTACAGGCCTAGTACAATAGAGATATAGAAAAATGTATCCTCTAATCTTTAACTATCGGCATTGTAATCTGTTGTTTTTAGTGGTCCAAAGTATTCTGTAGTTCAGTGATTTTCTCACAAACCTGGTCTAAACTATTAAATACATTTCTCCATATGTGGTGAATGTGGTGTAAGGTGTTAACAAACTGCCCTTAACCACATGCAGCCATCTCTACAACTCAGATCGCATTGATGATTTCAAGAAGTGACCTTTCATAAATTCAGTCTTCACATTTGGAACCAGTGCTATTAAGTTTTCAAAGCAGTGCAGTCTTTTCTTTTTCTTTTCTTTTCTGTACAATATTGTTTATCAGAGGGCATAGAACACATTCATTCATTAGCATATAGAATTAGTAGGCTATAATGATGGTTTAATAATTTTTTGAAAACATGCTCAACCAAACTAAATGCCAAACATTGCAAAATGATAGAAATTGGGGATTAAACTCCATGGTTGTCTATTTAAAGTTCTAAAAATGCCCTTCCCCAAAGAAAGGTAATTTAACATTTCATTTGAACAATTAAGCAATTAAGTATAGGACCTGGACCCATAACGTACACTACTTATCCTGTTTTTTGATACTTGACTTGACCAAATTTGGCCTAGCATTTGTCTGGTAATTGCAGTGGCGATTCTAGACATTTTTAACAAGGGTGGCCCTAGTGGGGCACTGATTAATTCAAGGGTGGCATGAGGCAAAACATCCAGATAAACAGAAATAGGCTCAAGATGTTAAATTAACACAAATACATTAGGAAAACCATGCACCGAACACCATACTCATCAATTCAAGGACAAAGACCATACTCTTACATAAAATGTCTTTGTATTTGAGTACAAATAAACAAATTAAATCTAAGTTGTCTATCAATGGGTTATGCTGTGCTAAAACAAATTCCATCAAATACTTGAAAATGAAACAGGAATGACATAATTAAAGACTAATAAACCAATTAAAGACTAACCTTAATCTAAACATAACGTTACATTCATAATGCTACAGACCCTAAGGATCAATCCCATTTGTCATTCAAAATTTAAATATTTCACAACAAATCCTTGACTGATTGAATGGTCACCAGAATTCATATCGCTACCTGTAGCCTATAGCCTAGATGCCACGAGTGTTTATAATGAGTGAGTTTGATGAATCATAAAAACCAGAGGCTCAGAATTTCATAATTTTAGGGGCAAGGCCACTTGGCCTTCAGTTGGGCATGTTTGGCAGGGGGCACAAAGGCCACACATCAGGGCACCAAGGCCAAAGTTAACTATACAGTAGACATAAAAATGATCAAAGTTGTATAGTCTATTCACAGCAGTAGACCTGCATCACTGTATGAAACAATGCAAAAAACATGAAGCATGACATATTACATAGAACTGTAAATCATCTGATTTTAATATTTACAGATATCTAGGCTATATTTAACATTTATGTTTTATTTGGCCTGCTATGAAACTTAAAGCCCAAAGTTGAAGGCATGCATGTCGAATTTTGCTGCAAATTCAAAACCGGATTAAACTGGAATGGCTATCTGTACAGTGGTATGCTTTACACCTTTGTGATTGGTAAGGTCCACTGTTTATTCTGATATACGGTTTGTATGTAATGTTTGTATATGGGAAGAGTTTGCAAAGCATTCCAGCGAGATGAATGGGGAGATGGGCGCAGAACTGTATAATATTATGAGTAAATTAAAGTTACTTTTCTCGCGAACCAGCAACTAGTGGCTAACATCGTTTAAAAGTTGAGAAAAAGCTCTTTCATGTAATGTGATACATGTAATGTCTTTGTGATGAGTAGGCTACTTCGCGAGTAGTTCAACAGAGAAGAATGAGTAAATTTGGACGCTCTTTCATTCTTGCTGTGCGCTGTCACTTTCTCCACTGCGTAAAACACTAATTAATTTAACTTGTGTGTGTGATTAGATAAATAGCAGATGCGATAGGTAAATAGATAT
Organism: Alosa sapidissima; assembly: GCF_018492685.1. Taxonomy (NCBI): domain Eukaryota; kingdom Metazoa; phylum Chordata; class Actinopteri; order Clupeiformes; family Clupeidae; genus Alosa; species Alosa sapidissima. The sequence continues at coordinate 51,905,824 of NC_055957.1, read as the reverse complement.
ATTTGCGTGTTAGCACAAGCAGTAGCCTGTATGCCTAAACTCACATGCTAAAAACATCATGTATAACGGCAAGGTGTTTGCCATTTTCCGACGTCTGTCTGACACTTCAAACTAGCGCTGCAAGTGCATCAAGAAAGGTCCCGCCTTAAGACTGTCATAATGGCCAATCGTAGACTATGATTTTGGGGTGGCCTGTGCCACACCGAGCCACCCCTCTGGCACCGCCCTTGGGTGATTGTGCCTGAAGATAATTATCAGCATAAGCATAAGAAATATATTATTAGAGATCCTTTTGCATTCCCTCACAATCGTTTTGTGTTCCCTTGCAGTAGTTTTGCGTTCCCTCGCAATACTTTTGATTTTGCGAGAAAATGTAAAATTATTGAGAGGGAATGCTAAACTATTCTGAGGGAATGCAATAGAAGCTGGAAAAAATGTATTCCCATCATGACCCTTTGCAGGCTCTGTACCATTGTATTTATATAAATATGAATAAAAAAAATAAAAAATGACAATTTGGAGAGAACATGAGAAAATCAGTGGAAGCTCCGGTTCAACTAGTTCATTATGTAGGCTTAACTGAAAACCTTAGAGTTAGGGAAAATTGGCAACTTTGATGGAAAAACAATGCAGGGGGCAGCCGTGGCCTACTGGTTAGCGCTTCGGACTTGTAACCGGGTTGCCGGTTCAAACCCTGACCAGTAGGAACGGCTGAAGTGCCCTTGAGCAAGGCACCTAACCCCTCACTGCTCCCCAAGCGCCGCTGTAGCAGGCAGCTTACTGCGTCGGGGTTAGTGTGTGCTTCACCTCATTGTGTGTTCGCTGAGTGTGTTTCACTAATTCATGGATTGGGATAAATGCAGAGACCAAATTTCCCTCATGGGATCAAAAGAGTATGTAGCACTGCCACATAATTTTAGGATTCACTTTTCTTAAGTCTGTGTTATGAAATAATAACCAACATAAAAGTGTTCTCCGTTATATTTTTCCATGTTATGTAAGTCTGTAGCCCTATCGTGAACGCCCTTTGAATTATGTTGTACGTCTTAGCTCGGATCAGCTGATGGTAACTGTCAGATGACGCAAGCGACCTGTCAAGCGTCAGCTGATATGATTCAAGTTTAAAACGCGGAGGTGCGCGAGGGCCAGGGGTTTTTTTCTTTTCTTTGGACAGTAGGCCTACCCAGGGAGTCTACGTGAGACCTGGACAAACTTTGTGTGAAAATAATATATCCCAACGAAAGGTGGTTCTAGGTCGGAACCACAGACATACCGGAGAGACAGGACTGAGCTTGCAGATCGCCGTTGGCGAGTCGCTGGGATCCGGTAAGAAGGATCCTATTTTTTGTTTTGCATCTATCCGAAAGCCTCGTCGGATTGAACGTTTTCTTTGTGGATTACATGGGTTGCACTGGACGTGGATTATTCAGACTGTTTTCTTCTTTGCGGTGGATTTATGTCGGAGTCTCTTGGAGTCTCTGTTAATTTTCGTTTGGATGGACTGTGAGAGCGCATGAAGTGCGTAGGCTGCGTGGACATTTTGGTTGCGTTGTTTGCGATATGAACTGTGTGGGAATAAGTGTTTGTTTGTTTTCAAGCGTATTTCTGCTCACATAAAGTCTACCTGTTAACTGTATGTGTGGTGTCTACTCCGATGTCAGTGAAAAGCATTATTATTTATCTAGAGCCAATTCAATTTGTACCCGTGTTTAATGGTAATAGTTAGAATTTAAAAGTCTGATCGTTACATATGGTGGCCCGTACGGGGACTTGATACACATTGATCTTGTTGATATAAAAGTTTATTTTCTGAGAATATGGATACAGCACGGGATCAGGATGTGGTGGAAGGAATTTCTTTGTCTGAACAAAGCTCTAGGCCTGTGTTTGGTGACCCAGACTTCACTGCTGGGCCTTTTGTTACAAGAAGAAGCACAACTGATATAACATCTTTATTGAGTTCTCTGTATATTGCTGATAACCATGATGATGATGAAATTGACAATGGTGAAAATGCTATTCCTGTTAATGATGGCAATACTGATATACATGAACTTGATGAGGATGATGTTGATGATGATGATGATGATGACGAAGAAGATAATATTGCTAAAAACATTGAGGGTGGTTTGTCAGGTCCTGGAAGTAGCAGAGAGGAGAGAGATCCTGTTACACAGGCTGAGCAAACTGATTATGATCGGTTAACAAACTATGTTACTGATTTAAGAGAGCAGATGCTCAAGCTGAAGACTGATTTTAGAGATTCCATGACCAGTGCTGTAAATAGGGAGACAAATTTCAGGCAGTATGTTGAAAAAAACATGGCTGACTTGGGAGATATATTAGTGTCTAGTTTAGAAAGAATGGACAGAGAAGTGGCTAATTGTCTCCTACGCAGAGATCAGAAATGGAAATTGCAGCTGAGTAAACTAAGACAAACTAGTACCCCATTAGCACAGAGAACAATAGCAGTCTCCACTGACATCAGCTCCATAGCTTCCCCTACTACACCCCCTAGTCTTCCTGGTGCATCTTCATACTACTCCAAACCTCCTGTGCGTTTGGATTTTCCAACATTCGGCACCACCAGTGAATCCTCTGAAGTTTTGCTTTTTATAGAGCAGTGTGAAAACTTTCTGGAATTAAGGCCCCTCTCCAATCAAGAACTGCTAGGTGCTCTATCAACAGTTTTAACAGGACCCGCACGCAGTTGGTGGAAAGCCACGAGAAGCCGGATCCATGATTGGGCCTCCTTTAAAGAGACCTTTATGGCAGCCTTCCTATCTACTGACTACCTCAGTGAGGTGGAGGAAAAACTGAGGACTACAGTACAAAGACCCGATCAGCGTCTGAGAGACTTTGTTTATGATTATCAGGCATTATGTCTCAAATGGAAGCAAGACATGCCTGAGGAAGAAATAGTAAGGCGCATTCTGAACAACATCAATCCGAAAGTGGCTGGGTGTCTCCGGGGAACGGTGACAACCGTGACACAGTTGGTGAAGGTGGGCTCTATAGTGGAGAAGGACTGCGCCGGAGCTAAAGAGTACTGGCAGAAAGTGCACGCGAATGTTGAAAAACAAGGGAGAAAGGTAACAGAGAAAAAAATATTCTTCCAAAGGCCAGCCGAGCTCAATGTGGTGCAGCATAGGACCTACAAGAAGAACGAACATGGTCTCCTCTTGGTTCCTATCACTATCAGAGGCATTCAGGGAGAGGCCGTATTGGACACTGGTAGCACCTTTACTTTGATGAAGGAGACTTTGTGGCAGCAGGTGGCACTAGCAGAAGCAGTCTTCCTACCAGCTGAAAGACAGAGGTTCGTCTTGGCGGATGGTACCATTCACCAAGCCTTGGGGAAGAAGTCCATCTGTCTGGATTGGCATGGCAAGCAGTGGACCGTGGAAGTCCATGTAATGGAGGACCGCCACCTTGCTTTCCCAGTGATCCTGGGTCTTGACTTTCTCTCCCTGACCGGGGTCATCCTTAATCTGGAAAAAAACAGTTATGGGATGAAAACTGATCAAGGTTACAGTTATCATGCCTTCCTACAACAACACAGTAATTCTAGTGGGTGGGATCAGGCCAAATGAATCACTCATCAGGGCATTAACCTCTACTATGCTTTGCCTCCGGGGGAATTACCTCCTTGCTGTGTCTCTATGACAACTGAAGACTTGATGCAACGCTATGACACTGACTGTTCTGAGGGGCTCCAACAGCTTATGAAGGATTGGCCCTCACTCACCTCTGGGAAAGACCAATGCAGAGAAGCATGCCATCTTCCTCCAAGACGAAGTTCCAGTAAGGTCAAAGGCATATAGGGTGTCTCCCCTAAAAAAGAGAGTAATTGAAGAACAGGTGGAGAAAATGCTTGCAGATAACATCATTGAACCTTCACAGTCGGCTTGGTCCTCACCAGTGGTCCTTGTCAACAAACCAGATGGATCTTATAGGTTCTGCGTGGATTACAGGCGAGTGAATGCGAAGACTCTGCCGGATGCATATCCAATGCCTATCATCCATGACATCCTTGAATCATTGGAAGGTGCCTCCTGGTTCAGCTCATTGGATCTGCAGTCCGGTTACTGGCAGGTAGCAATGATGGAGGAGAGCAAGAAGAAAACTGCTTTCATAACATCCCTCGGCCTGTTCCAATTCAAATGTATGCCATTTGGGCTTCGAAACGCCGCTGCGACATTCCAGCGGTTAATGGAAAGGGTGTTGGCAGAGTTGAGAGGAAAGATATGTTTCGTTTATATTGATGACATAATCATATACTCTCAATCACGTGACCAACATCTGCAGGACTTGGCAGCAGTCTTCCGAAGGCTACAGGCAGCCAACCTTAGCCTGAACATGAAGAAGTGCCATTTTTTTAAACCTGAGTTAAAATTCCTTGGCCACATCGTCTCTGGCACTGGGGTTGAGGTGGATCCGGCTAAGACCCAAGCCGTCTCAGACTTTCCAGTACCAAAAGATGGGAAGGCTGTACAACGCTTCCTGGGACTTGCTGGCTGGTACCATAAGTTTATTCCACATTTTGCAAACCTTGCCGCACCTCTTAATCATCTCAAGAGGAAGGGAGTGGAGTGGAACTGGACTAAGGAGTGTCAAGCCAGTTTGGATGCCTTGAAGGCTGCTCTGAGGAATCCTCCAGTGCTCGCACAGCCCAATCTAACATTGCCCTTCCAGGTACTCACTGACGCTAGTGAAGTGGGCCTTGGTGCCATCCTGTCCCAGAACACGCCAGAGGGGGAGCACGTCATAGCCTACGCCTCCAGGGGACTACGGGGGCCCGAATGCAATTATTCCACCTCAGAGAAGGAATGCTTGGCGGTGGTCTGGGCTGTCGAGAAATGGAGACATTATTTGGAGGGAGTGGAGTTTGATGTGTTCACCGACCATGCGGCTTTGTCTTGGGCATTCAACTGTCCGAAGACCACCTCTCGTCTGACTCGATGGATCCTCAGACTACAGCAGTTCACATTTAAAGTGCACTACCGTAAAGGCTGTCTTAATTCTGCTCCAGATGCTCTGTCCAGAGCATATGAGCCTCTGTCAATCCAACCCTCACCATGTCTTGCTATTTCTACCAAGTGCCACTCAGACCTGCCCACCACCTTGGCTGAGATTGCACAGGAGCAAATGAAGGATCAACGGGTGTGTGAGTTGAGGCCGGACAGATCACAGTCATCAACTTTTGATCGCATTGCCTTTGAGATGCAACAAGGGGTGCTTTACCGCAAAGTTCCAGTCCGAGACCAGGGGGAAAAGTATCAGCTGGTGGTGCCACAGTCTTTGGTCCCAGAATTCTTAGGGTACTTTCATGACAATCCTTTGGGTGGTCACCTGGGTCGGCTGAAGACTCTGCTGAGGGTGCTGGAAGTTGCCTGGTGGCCGAGCGTCCGTAAAGATGTGTGGGAACACACCAAGTCCTGTATAGCCTGTCAGCAGTACAAGGTGGATAACAACAAACCATCCGGACTATTGCAGAGCACAGTCGTGGATGCTCCAGGGGTGATGTTGGGCGTGGACCTTATGGGTCCGTTGCCTAGGAGCAAAAAGGCCAACTGTTACCTCCTGGTGGTGGTGGACTATTATTCCAAGTGGGTGGAAATGTTCCCCTTGAGAGACAGTAAAACACCTCGTCTCATTAAGGTTCTTAGGGAGGAAATCTTCACCCGCTGGGGGGTGCCGCAGTACCTGGTTTCGGACAGAGGACCACAGTTTACGGCCACTTTGCTCACAAACCTCTGCAAAACATGGGGTGTAGTACAAAAACTCACCACCAGTTACCACCCACAGACCAACCTGACGGAACGCTTTAACCGAACAATAAAAACCATGATCGCCTCTTATGTAGGCCAGAATCACAACACCTGGGACCAGTGGCTACCAGAGTTCCGCTTCGCTATCAATACAGCCCAGCAGGAGACCACAGGAAAGGCCCCTGCGGAGCTTGCATTGGGCCGGAATCTGAAAGGCCCGCTGGAACGACTCATTTATCAATCACCGTCTCCTGCCCAAAAAGAAGCCTACAATATAGTAGAAAGACAACAGAAGATGGCAGAGGAGGTCAAACGGAGAGTGGGAGTGCACCAGGCCAGACAAGCTAGGTATTATAATTCCTGCAGGAAAGATGAGCACTTTCAGCAGGGTGATCTAGTCTGGGTAAGGTCCCATCCCCTCTCTAAAGCCAGTGATAAATTCTCTGCAAAGCTAGCACCAAAGTGGGAAGGTCCAGTGGTGATTCTTAGACAACTAGGGCCCATAAACTACAGGGTAGGGTGGAGCAACCCACAGAAGGAGGACACAGTCAATGTGGTTAATCTGAAACGATTCTATGGTAGCTTACCTTAGTAGCCTCCGGCTGGAGGGGGGGTCTATGTAGCACTGCCACATAATTTTAGGATTCACTTTTCTTAAGTCTGTGTTATGAAATAATAACCAACATAAAAGTGTTCTCCGTTATATTTTTCCATGTTATGTAAGTCTGTAGCCCTATCGTGAACGCCCTTTGAATTATGTTGTACGTCTTAGCTCGGATCAGCTGATGGTAACTGTCAGATGACGCAAGCGACCTGTCAAGCGTCAGCTGATATGATTCAAGTTTAAAACGCGGAGGTGCGCGAGGGCCAGGGTTTTTTTTCTTTTCTTTGGACAGTAGGCCTACCCAGGGAGTCTACGTGAGACCTGGACAAACTTTGTGTGAAAATAATATATCCCAACGAAAGGTGGTTCTAGGTCGGAACCACAGACATACCGGAGAGACAGGACTGAGCTTGCAGATCGCCGTTGGCGAGTCGCTGGGATCCGGTAAGAAGGATCCTATTTTTTGTTTTGCATCTATCCGAAAGCCTCGTCGGATTGAACGTTTTCTTTGTGGATTACATGGGTTGCACTGGACGTGGATTATTCAGACTGTTTTCTTCTTTGCGGTGGATTTATGTCGGAGTCTCTTGGAGTCTCTGTTAATTTTCGTTTGGATGGACTGTGAGAGCACATGAAGTGCGTAGGCTGCGTGGACATTTTGGTTGCGTTGTTTGCGATATGAACTGTGTGGGAATAAGTGTTTGTTTGTTTTCAAGCGTATTTCTGCTCACATAAAGTCTACCTGTTATGTGTGGTGTCTACTCCGATGTCAGTGAAAAGCATTATTATTTATCTAGAGCCAATTCAATTTGTACCCGTGTTTAATGGTAATAGTTAGAATTTAAAAGTCTGATCGTTACAAGTATATATACTTATACTTATACTGGTAATATGGTGATAAGCTGAAGTGAACGCTTTTTACCATTTCTGTCCTTGCATTGCAACATTTGACACTTTCCCCCAAGTTGAAATTGGTAGGCCTTTGCCTATAATGAGCATTATTTCCTCATAAATATGCCCTAAATAATCTACTTTTCTGGTATCAGGGTGCATATTCCCAAAGAACAGCAAAGAATTTTCAAGAACAGCAACCCCTCCCCGATCTTCCTGCGCAACCATTTACAATGTTAAATTGTTTATTCAACATATGCCGCTAATGCTTAGCATATGGTTGACAAAAAGGTTTCATGTGTATCTAACTTAATCTAAACAGTCTAGACACATTATTTTGTGGGATTAAGTTATAATTGTATAATGTTTACTTCTCCCACACATTGTAATGCATGTGGCCTTCTGGGGGTGCTAGAGATTGTCAAAATCAGCTGATTTGCAATAAACCTATTTGAACTTGAAATGTTCATACTCAACAAAAATACATTTATTTGAAAATTGGTCCTCAAGTACAAATAAAATCATCTATGCAAATTCTGCTAATGAGCCTTAATCCTTAACAGGGGTGAAATTCAAACTCAAATGAACTTTTTTGATGCTGACTCTAAGATTTGTGTCTTGCTTTTGGTCTCACAGGTGTCCTCCTCATCCTGGCCTGTTTGCTGTTTTTTCTTCGAGTTGTCATGGTAATCAACAGGAAGCAGCCACTTTATCGGGGCTCCAGTGGTAACTCTACAATGACAGCCAGAAATTAAACCAAGCAGTGAGAAAACCCTATGCAGCTGCGTTACCTAAATATACTCCACAATCAACACTAGCCCGAGTTGATGCTTCAGCGACACATACAGGGATGATATACCATAACTATTTTGTATGTCATTCGGTATCTGGAAGGTTTGTTATTAATGATAAATGACTACATAAATAAATAATTATTGAAGGTGTCTTCATTGTGTGTGTGCGTGAGCCCTTGTGTGAGGTTCTCCAGTTTGCCAGGCCTGGGTGAGCAGTGTTGGTTGATGTAATGAGGTCTTCTCTCTGTGGAGGGGGCCCATGGAGGTCAGCCTCTCCACCGCCTGTCTCTTTCTGCTTCAGCACATGCCAGTGCAGTGTTGTGATGGATGAGTCATCAACCGCTGCAAACATGTTGGGAAATTACTTGTCTTGGTTCTGTGTGAGTGTCGGGGATTTCACCTTGCCAGTCGTAAATGAACTGCTGTGTACACAGAGAGACATCTGCTATAATCAGAGGATATTCAGCACAGTCACAGACCGTACTGATGAGTGAAGAACTCTTATGTCAGTGCCTCACGTCAGATGGGTCTGAATGGAACTTAAATGTGCTTTAATGCATGTTATGTTATCCATTTCTGCATGTCATTCATGGTAAAGCGTTGCAAGTCTTCGTCCTATTTTTTTGTCTTATCCGTTTTTTTACACAGCTTTATGTTTTACACAACTAATGAAATCACACTTGGGGAAACAACAATTGATGAATCAGCCCTCCATGGAAGCTATGTGATAAAGTAGTCTGCCATTCTAATTCCTATTCATATTTTTTTTGTCGACTTTAGCAAATTGCTCTTGACTGTCCATCAGTTTTTGTACACATGCCTGTGGATTATTCCATGTAGTTTAGTGGCAAACAGTACTCCGAGAGGTATGCCTCCTAATAGAGCAGCCCTGTTATTGTGAAGCAAAGCCACGGGAGGGTTACCATCTGCTCTATCAAAATATCAACAACCTTCCCTGAAACCCTAAATTGAAGACTGCATGTCTTCAGTTGAATCTTGTTGGATCTCAACAGTGATCTTGATCTACTTTGAGGCCTTGGGTAGGCAAACAATAGGACAGATCTGAAATCAAACCAAAAAAGCGTTCTATTATAAGTGGCTGCCAATGGACAGTAAAATCACAAAAATAAAGGCACCAAACAAGTATCTTTCAACTGCTGATGTTTGTATGTGCTTATTCGTTCACTATGCAACCAGATCTGTTTAGAATCCGGGGAACATGTCACAAATTGATAAATTACAGTCTTTATAGCTGTATATTTTCAAACAGATACTATGCATTTGTATTTGTACTAAAGTCAACATCTGTCTCCGAGCAAACACTTACATGGACTCTAAATGGTTTAGGCCTACTATAAAGGATGTCTGTTGAACCTTCAAATAGATGGGTGCAGTGTATCATCCTGCAAACATGGTGATCAGTGTTTGTTTATATCTGTGTGCACAAACAGTGTGTTTCTATGGAATGCTGCTTGCAGTTCATCATCAGATAGGTCTATAATTGACACCAAATGTAAGACCAGGTCAAATCCTGTGACATATTTCCTCCTAGATGGCTGTAACCATTGTGCGCTTTCCTGTATGGTTTGATGAACTATCACATTGTATTTACATTAGACATGCTTTCTATGGTCTGCTGGTTTCAGTGTGCAGATTCTTTTTTAGCTGATATGGTGACAATATAAAATTCACATTCATAGTTCCACATAAAAGTCAGTGGAGCATATTGTGCAGAAAAAGAGGCTTTTTTCGTGGTCAAATTTTGATTGAAAGAATTTACTGGCAAGCACCTCTTGACAAGACATCTTGGTCTGCCACTCCAATCAGAATTAAGTGAATTCTGTCATTGATTTAATCTACACCAAAAAACAGCCATATGCTCCATCCTGGATGAAAGTAGAGTACACTGCTAGATCTAGCACTGTTGGAAATAGATAATAGTGTCTTGACGAAGACCTCTGTGTCTGTGCTTGCACACCTCACAATCACACAAGGGCATCATCTTTTGCGACCCAAATATGCCGTTTCAGTATGTTAAACACAAAAGATTCCTCACAACTTGTTTGGAGACGTCACAACTGAGAAAATGGCGATTGAATATGAAAATGGAGATTGATATGCCGACACAAATGAGATGTTTCGTTATTGTTACTGGGGCGGTGGTAGAGTCATGGTTAAGGAGCTGGGCTAGCGTGCTGTAGCCTGAAACCCAGGTTGCTCCGGGCACAATGTAATCCCTTGTAGGCTAATATAGTTGACATATGTAAGTCACTTTGAACAACAGTGTCTGCTAAATGAATAAATGTAAATGTTACTGAAGGAGGACTTAAAGTAACAAAGCTCTAGGGTTTACTGAACATGTTCTGATAATACATCCACTGAGCCTTAACACCAGGCCCGGAGTGGGTAACCGGGAGAATTCCCGGTGGGCCGCTTCACTTTTGGGCCGGTCGAGGGAAAAATATTGACATTTGCCACGTTGATCTATCTTCTCTTAAAGTTGGCTACACACGTTCACATTCTATGCCTAACACCGCAGCCTCTGCATGGGTTGTTCTCCCCTCCCAAGAAGAGTTGGTTGGGTCCATATAGCCCGTCTTTTCTAAAAAGTTTTTTCAGATACCATAGCCGGGCCGGCCCTACCGTGGCTGAAAAGGCCAGGTAAAAAAGACGAAAAGTATTGGGGGAAAATGCTGCCAAATGTGCCAAGCTTCCAGATACAGCTTCCGGACAGACATAAGTGGCAACTGGTAAAGAGACATAGCCATGATTATTAGCGGCGTAATTATTGGGCTAATACTAATTATTGGCTAATTAAAATATTAGCCTTTTTGTATCATCCAATATGGCGATTCATATACTTTGCAAATATTATGTAAATATGGATAACAAATCTCAAGCTTGATCTGTGTATGCAGTAGCCTAGGCCTAAAAACAAAAGTAGCCTCTGAGCAGCAGATCAGCCAGTCCCCTGCTGAAAATGATGAGCCCGAAATTAGCTATAACTAGACAAGTAGAAAGGATAATAGAGTTAACCATATGTATTAAAGTTATTTAATGTAAGAAAGAACAGTATATGACGGCAGTAGGCTATACATGATCAACCTATATGCCTTGTTTGCTCAGAAGTGGGTGTAGTAAAGGAGTAATCACCAAACAACAACATGATAACTCACCCATGCAGAAAAAACGATAAGTAAACAATAGTTCAATATGCCTCTTAGTGAAATTGTGGGATACATTTAATGCTTTATTTCTAAACTACAGGATAGTAAGAGCGGAACTGTTGTTTTATTTATCCAATTTCCACCACCACTAAAAAAAGTGGGCCGGTCTTGGACCTGAAACTCCCAGGCTGAAAAGTGGCCCCACTCCAGCCCTGCTTAACACAATAATTCATTCATTGAATGAATTCATAATTCATTCTGTAATGTTCAGTCAGTGGCTCTGATGTGTTTTCTATTACACTGCTGAGGGTTTTGCAACATGTGCACACCTACACATGATTTATCTCTGCCTGTTTAGTGATCCCTACACAGACAGTGGGAAGACAGAAGATTTCTGCAGTGCTTGCTTGGGCATATCAAGACTTACAATTGTGCAATGATGCTAGTATTTATTATGATTCTAGATGCCATTACATTCATCTTAACATTTAGCCATGTCCAACATATCATGTTTCTCTCTGAAGCACACTATCTCTCAGTTTCTGGTTTGATCACCTTCATGATGGAATTGAAATGTTTCCATCTTTACACTTTACACATTACATGACATCATCTTTACACATTACATATAAGCACCCCACCTACACAAACATACACACACACACACACAAACACCCCCTCCACACACACACACACACACACACACACACACTCCTCCTGGGTCAAGAGTATCAGGCTATTATTTCCTCGCTGCGACCAGTGACTTCAGTATCCCTCCATCCTCGTCTGGTTGGAAGTGTTGAGGTATGATGAGTAAAGGGTGGGCGCTGAGTAGCAGAGCCTTATCAGCTGCATCCTGTTCTCCAACACAACAGAAAGTCATTCATCTGAGACGTGAATCCCTACACACATTGCGCTCAACAAACACACAACAACAGTAAAGCTCAACTCATGAATCATGAAGCAGATGAAAGCTTCATTTGAGTGAAACAAGATCCTACTGTAAATTTGCTTAGCATGAATGGTTTGAACTCTCATCTGGTTAATGATTAGACGTTGAAACACTGAGAATGTGTCATCATATGGACAACAGATGGGCATTTGATTTATTTTTCTACAGAGTGGGGCTTGCTAAAGACAGTGGACCTGGGAAGAGTCCTGATGTGGAACTCCTAAGCAGTATTCATGCACCTAACGTACATGTAAGGGACCATCAGAACTCTCTCTCTCTCGCCTGAAATGCATCACAAATGGTCCGTAAATCATTTTGCAGTAAGCATCAGTTAAGATGACGTGCAATGGGCCTTTTGCACATAATGATGCCAGGCATTTTGGGGGATGGCCAAAATCCCCTGTAGGTGTTGTGATTTCAAAATGGGCTTAACCAGATCAAAGCTTAGCCTAACCAAAGGAGAGTCTAAACTTGTCCAAAGCCCTTCAGAGACACAACTGTGCCTATTACAATAGCACAGACGCCCCCCAACCCCCCTATGCCATTAGCACCCTCACATCTCATAATGCCATTTATGTTATTGCCCCCGCTGGAGATGCCTTGAAGAGATAGGTCTTTGACGATGAATACAGGGAGGAGTGGCACTCAGCAGCCAGGTCTGAACACCTTTAAACAGATTACCTGAACATGACAGGCTGCTGATCCAGTTAGGTTTAGACGAGCAGCAACACGGTAGAGTCAGGGGTCTTGAACAGTGGAGAGGCCATTGGGTGGTTCTAAGGAAGAGACTTAAGCAACAACTGAGCAACAGAGAGGCCTAGTGGAGATGCAAATGTTTCATAAAAACAATTGTGTGATGAGTCAGCAACGATGAAGGGATTATTTAGGAATATATTAAGCTCTGTGGTTAACCATTGGTAGCATGGTTTCAGACAGCTGTAACAGGTATGGAATTTAAGGAATCTTCCGGATGACCCACCAGAGAGGGAAGTCTGATGGGAAGTCTGATGTGAAGGCTAATGGGTAAAAGGTGTATAGCTGTGGATAGCAGTTAATGTTTTTGCAGGGACTGACAAATTGAAATAAAATCATTATTTAAATACTCATGCTCATGTGTCTGGAATGCTGGATATTTGATCAGCAATATAATGTTACCTCCAGATACTGTGGCAATGCAGACAATAAATTCAAAGATCTAGGCCTTACTTGTGTTTGCAGGTGTTTGAAGTTGAAGATTCTGTTGATAACATGGATCACCTAGGAGAGGTTCCCCTATCTCTGCCACCGCCCATGTCCCTGCAAAGGACTTCTTTGCAATGTGAAACTGTATGAATAGAGCTGAAAGAGGCTCTGCAAAGTTGTGTGAAGGCAAGACAGGTAATTAGTCATGCTGTCTCTAACCACATTCTTTGTCACGCTATCTCTCCACAGAGAAGATGTATGTTTTCCCAAAGGACCTCCAAGCTACATCTTTGTTTTCATTGAAAAAAGTTAAGCAAATTAAAAGTTTGCCCTGCTTTCCAAGACAGATGAATTGTAATGAGAAACTGCAGCAACCCCTGTCTTGACTGCAACAGCAACTGTAAGTAATACTATATTCAGATTGTGATATGAGAAAAAATATCTGTCTAATTGGAAAATTACAAAAATCTGTTGTACTATCAAGATCTGTAATATGGTTCAAATCGAAACATGATGAATAACAAACAGCTGGATATAAGAATAACAGGAATCGAAATTGAAAACTTTATTTCATACAATAACAGACGTGGTCATTAGTAATACATATTTCATCTGAAGAGGTAAGTATTGCAGTGATACATATTTACTGAGTAAAAAAATGTTCTGCAAATGTGAAATGAATGCAGTGGGCATAGTTCAATACAGATGTTTACATAAGTAGTTTGATTGATAAGGCTACACCTCCCTTCCCACACACACACACACACACACACACACTTAGCAAAACTTTTAAGTCCCAGTATCTTCATATTAGACACCAAAACCAAAAGACAGTGACTCGGCCTTAGACTTTCAATTATGAAGGGAAAGTAAAGTGTTCCAGTTCAGGTTTCTTGTTTAATCTGTACATAACTCATTACAAGTGATTTCACTGGTAGGGTGGGCTGTTGCATCCTGCTACAGTTTTTTTACAATTGTTTACACATGTTTTCAAAACTCTGTGTCTATTTTTCAAAACTCCACACACAAAACCCACAACTGCTCACACAAAATGCAAAATGCCCCAAATCTCCAGCAAAATGACACACAACATTCAAAATGTCAAAAACACACGTTTAAAGCAAACATTCGCCTCACATTACAAACACTTTTGTCATAATATGACATTTTGGATACATCATGTACACACTGTTGCTCAAAACCTAAAGCTCTTCTGTCTTAGGCTTTCTATATGTATTTCCATACAAGAGTGAAAGTTATGGTATCAACAAAGAGAAGTTGAAATACACAGTAAAAATGCAAGCAATATTGAAACCAAAAATAGTGATTTTTCCCAAATAATTTGCTGTTGCGTATACAGTATTTTACAGCAAACAAGAAAAAAAGCAAAGAAGAATACAGTGACCACCAGATGTACATGGAGTTTTGAAAACACTGATTTTGTTTTTTTCTAAAGACAAGTGTGTGTGTGTGTGTGTGTGTGTGTGTGTGTGTGTGTGTGTGTGTGTGTGTGTGGGAGGGGGGGGGGGGGGGGGGTTGTGTACAGTATGTATTCATAGGCCTATAGACCCTTTCAACTGCAGAAACAAACAATTCTACAGTAAGCGTTCCTAAGGCATTTCTGGAGGCACAGAAAAATGTATTGAGCTACTGGTACTGTAACATGGGGACAAACAAAAATAGAGTAAAAAGACAAATTTTACATAAAGTCAACTTTTTGTAGAACATTACTGTAAGCTAAAGTCCGATTACTGTATTTTCTCTATTTTCAAAGTATCTGCATTGGTTCTGAATATTTCAACCGGAAATCCTCTAGGAGCAGATTGAAAGGGTCTATACCTATATAGAGAGTATATCTATTCATAGACCTATACTAAGGCAATGATTGGATGGTGTTCAGTAAAGTAAAGAGTGTTTGCACATGTGAAGAGAAAGAGTGAAGCACTAGTGATTTAGTGTGGCATTTTGATGGGTTATGTTTGAAGAACGAAATCAAGTTACTTCCTGTTAGATTTTTGTGTGTTAGGTAGAAAATTGTGTGTGGTGTTTTGCAAAATGTGTTTTAGTCAATTGAAAACTGAGTCAAACACTGAAAATTAGTGTATGGTTTTGCAGATTTGGTGTAGGGTTATGATGTTTGGAGGACATGTTTAGAAAATTGTGTGACAAGCAAAGATTTAGTGTGTAAGCAGTTGAAAAAAACTGTAAGAGGTGTACAGCTAAAGCTCGGCTTTTCCTGCAGTGCATACTGAAATGGTCCCAAAAAAATCAACTTCTCTGGGAAAGTACCCACTGTCTCTTGTAAGCTGGCTAGGATCCTGGATTTAAGCTATGCACCATTTATTCATTTGGTGCCTGATCCACTCTGGAAAATATCACAACACTCACAGATGTTCATTACATGCACAGTCATTAAAAGTCAAAATTCAACTTGGTGAAAAAAAACAACAACTTTGGTCCAGTAGCCAAAGAATATTCATCATGCTTCTTTCCATTCAGTACACACTTGAACTGAGCACTGTCTTCTCTGAAGTGCATTTACATCTGAAAGGCACTGAATGGTCTGTAATGTCTGTAACGTGAATTCATTGCAGTGCATAAAATCTTTGTGTACAAACTCCGGTGATGTAGTTATACTTTCTGTGCAGATGGTATTCTTGAACGCCTTCAGGGGTAGCTACACTGCAGGACTGGATTATGTTTGTGCAGCAAGGAGAGCTGGATGCGCTGATATAGGTAGCAGCATACCAGCTTAAGGCCAAGAGAATACAGAGAGAAAACAATTAACATGTTATCTGCTCCACCTGACTCCGTTCCCAGCCGTAGGGAGCTGATGGGCTTTGGCATGCATCCTCCCAGGGTCTCAGTGCACATAACAGATATTTGTTATGCAAACCAACCACTGTTTATGAGACTGTTGACTTTACAGAAATAGTGCAGAATGATGGGAGCATAGTAGGCTACTTTGTCACACCATATGCGTGAACAATAAAGTGATCAAGGACTTTTCATATCGAGATTTTACATGAGTTTAGTGAGCGAAATGGCCACTAAAACACACTGTATGCTGATGAAGACATAACCTTGCTGTGCAGGTGGGAAAAACTGTATTTCTTCAATTGTCCACTTAAAGCCTGACCCATAGCCTACTATATGTTCAATCAAACCTCTGTTCACAGGGTTAATGGCTTTTGATCCTGCAATATGAAAGATGTGGAGCTCAAGGATTATCTGTGATTATCTGTATTCACCTGTACTGTTCTCTTTGCATATGCCTTGAAATACATCTACTGATCCCTGTCACTATATGCAAATAACTAGATGTACCACAGAGCGGTACAAAATATGACCGCCGCCCAGTCCAGCACATTTTTTCCACAAAAATAAGTCACGCTGAAAGGCATATATGATTCTAACTGTCTCACTGAATTGCATTATGCACACTCAATTCTCACTGGTATCTGCTAGACAACAAGTACCATGATTAGTTCATAGATTTCACATGTAAAATACATTTTATACAACCCCACCCCATCTTGCCTGTTCATAATTCTGAGAATTTCTTGAATTGTGTGCATGTGTGCGTGTACATGTTTATGTTTATGTGTGTGTGTGTGTGTGTATGTGTGCATGCATGTGCTTGTGTGTGTGCCTGTGTATGTGCCTGTGTGTGTGCATGTGCATGCATGCGTACATATGTCTACCGTGTGAGTATGTGTCATACGTATGATTACTGTGAATGTATGTGTGTGCGTATGTATCTGTTTATGCACATGTGTGCATATGGAATGGGTTAACATGACCCCTGGAGGCAAACATACGCAAAAAATTGTTCATCCTAGGCCCTACGGTTCTCAAGATATTCACAGAAAACTCCGTTGGTGTACGGTCACTAAATGTACACATAAATTAATTTATTGTATGGCCCCCCCATGAACAAGTCCACGAAACTTGGCATGCATTCGGAGGGTGTCATAATGATCCTACACTTTCAATTTCGTGCAGTTTTGACCATGTCAGCCAGAGATATTGCGATTAAAACACCTAATTTTTTGCTTTTTAATTTTTAACTAGGTGGTGCTATACATGAAATAAGTGGTAATGGGATGGGTTGACATGGCCCCTTAAGACCAACATACAAAAAAAAAGGTTGTCCTCCTAGGCCCTACGGTTCTCTGAGATATTCACAGAAAACTGTGTCCGGCCACCTACAGGCCAGTTGGTGTACAGTAACATAAATTAATTTATTGTGTGCCCCCCACCCCCATGAACGGAATTCCACAAAACTTAGCGTGCATTCTGAGGGTGTCATAATGATCCTACACTTCCAACTTCATGCCGTTTTTACCATATTAGGTCACAGATACCTCTGATTACAACACCTTATTTATACTTTTTTGTTTTTAACTAGGTGGCGCAGGGGCGGAGTGGCAATGGGGAGGATCAGGAGTTTTCCCGGTGGGCCGGCCAATGAGTCTGCGCGGTGCGGGCCGGCCCATAGAGCTTTAATGGCCGCGAGTCGTACGCGGCCATCGACCTGAGAGATGCATTAAGAATTTTTCGCGAAAATCTCTGAGACCTACACTTGAACGGATGGGAAGTCCAACCAATATTTATACCACTCGCTCACTGTCTATATGTCATTCATGGTTACCCTGTACACTCATCTCTCCCATGCTGATTTTTGTGTAGGCTGTCCTTTATTTTTTATCTTAATTCATTTTTGTCTTATTCAGGCGTTACAGAACTTTCATCACAAATAAAAAAAATGACAATTTAATTTGTTTGTTTGTACTTAAATTAACGTAAGCCTAGGCTAGAATGGAGCAAAGCCTCCTGGGAATGGGGAATGTGTTTCTGGTTTATCCAATGAACCGATTGCAGGTCAAGTCTATTTACAGAAATGTAGGGGGATAAATGAGCAGCCCTTAGTCTAATGGCATGACCCTACAAACGATCAAGTTCGAGGAAAACTACAGGAGTTTTGACAGCTGATGGATTTGCGTGGTTGCTTGCTGTTTTACATATGGATGGAAGGCAGAGAGAAAGGTTACCGGAGCTAAAGCATTGACATTATTGAAACTAGCACAAGCTAGTCTTATGTTGATATGTAGCCTAGGCCTAGCCTAATGACTACCCTGCTGAAAAAAACAGCCTGACCAGCTAAAGGTGGTTTGCTGGTTGACCAGCTTGTTAACCAGCTGGTTTGACCACCCTATGATGGTTGACCTGCTAGACCATTAAAACTCTTGCGAAAACATACCTTCAGCTGGTTTTCCCATCTTATGATGGTAATTCAGCTGGTTTTTCTTGTTGTACCACCTCAAGCTGGCCATTTTAGCTGGTGTTGCTGGTCTACACTCCTGGTTTAACTGGCCATGCCAGCTTATGTTGGTCATTCTAGCAAACCAGCATGACCAGCTTGACAGGCTGGTCACCAGCATGACCATCTTAAACCAGCTTTATCCCACAAGACAGGCTGGTCACACCAGCATGACCAGCTTCCTCAGATGGTCATGCCAGCATATCTAGCTGGTGGCCCAACCAGCTACATCAGCAAAGACCAGCAAGAGCTGGAGGAAAACCAGCAAAGACCAGCTAAAACCAGCTACCAGCATAAGCTGGTTTCTAGCTGTTTTTTTCAGCAGGGTAATTAGTGGGCCACTCAGGATGATAAATGGTTTGTGGAACTCATTGGAACTGTCTATATGTAAGCCTATATAGGCCTACTTTAATCGTTCTCATACAAACCTATTCAAAGTGCCTGTTCTTTTTCAATTATTTAATTAACTGTGTTATTAGGTTGACATTGTCTGTAGGCTAGGCCTTTTTACA
The DNA here is from genome assembly GCF_018492685.1 of Alosa sapidissima. Lineage (NCBI taxonomy): Eukaryota > Metazoa > Chordata > Actinopteri > Clupeiformes > Clupeidae > Alosa > Alosa sapidissima. The sequence continues at coordinate 51,886,628 of NC_055957.1, read as the reverse complement.
TTTATACAGGCAGCTATTGGAGTGCTATGATACCCAGAGATGTCCTTGCATGATGCTTGAAATTTCCATCCACCCACAAAGCTGTTTTTATACTGCACTGTTGCATATCTAGTTCCTTACACATTTATTGAAAGTGCCTGGTTTGTGGTTGATTGGCTTGTTGTATTGCATTGGGGGGGGAGGGGGCGGTGCCGTCAGAATTTTCCCGGTGGATTTTAGTGCCCCACTCCGCCCCTGAAGTGGCGCTATACATGAAATGAGTGGTTATGGAATGGGTTGACATGGCCCCTTAAGATCAACATACAAAAAATAGGTGGTAGGCTACTCCTAAACCCTACGGTTCTCGAGATATTCACAGAAAACTGTGTCTGCCCTACCCTCCTTTCGGGGGTCCAGTCCAGCGGGGAGCGAAAACGAAAAACGATGGTTCCATGCTATCCATGTGGGGCTACATGCCCACCTAGTTTCGTGTACCCCGGTCTTTCAGTGTCCCGTGAATCCTTGACGGAAAATTGGCCATGCGAAAAAGAAAAAAATAAATAAATACAAATCTGACTAAACCTATCGCTTCGCTGCGCTTCGGTCATAATAGAAGAATGGTAGAATGATATTGAGGATATTTATCTGTGGCTGTTTGTATGTAGTAGAATATGAGAACTATCCGAGCAAAAGGCTTTTAACAAAATGATAATGACCAAAAATTAAATGACAAAAACTAGCTTACTTTTAAGATAAGGGCTTATCTGAATCAAAAGATGCACTTTTGCATGGAATATGTTTATCCTCATTAAGATATAATACGTCACAGGTGATGAGAAAACTGTCCATGGCTTTGGTGCCCCGTGTCCCAGTCCCATTAACAGTTGACACAAGCAATAAAATAACAATAAATTACGGGTCTTATTTTTACCTTTCACAGCCGTGGGAAACGACATTTAATTACCCGTATGCATTGTTTTAAGCAATGTTTCAGGTGCTTGTGTTCGACGGTTTTTGTAAAAACTCCACTTGAACTGGTTTTCTGAGCTACGATAAAAGGGTGTTTGTTTTGGTGCGCTGGTTTACAGATGGCTAATAGGCTCTAATACTATTGGTACACCACAATGAAACATTTAGCAACCGGGTTGAAACAGACACACTCACATGACGCTTACAAGAAATATTATCGATCATACGAGGCATTATGGCCCTGCCGAATTTAGCCTATAATCCAGTGTTTCCCAAACTTTTTTCTGGGGACCCACTTTTTAAAAATAACAGACCATCGCGACCCATTTCACTTCAGATCTAACATGCAACATGCATGCAACCACCAATATTTAATTTATTAGACAACATAAATTGTGCTGGCGACCCAAATAAAATCTCCTGCGACCCACCTGTGGGTCGCGACCCAGTCTTTGGGAAACACTGCTATAATCTGTATCTTATGGCTTGCATTTATCCTCCCCATAGGCTGTTTTTTTTATTGTGAGCGTCCGTGAGTCTTAAGGTTTGTGTTCGGAGCGCGCATCCATGTGGGTAGGGTAGGGATCCATTCTTAAAGCATACTTCACTGATTTAGGGTGTACCATCACAAGGATTAACACTTGTTCCTGGACCTACGTGAGTATCTGACGGCAACACGCGGTTCTAGATTCATAGTAAACCAATCAGTCAAATCTAAAAGTAGACATTACGTGGCAAGGACACAGACAAAAGCGGAAGAAGTTTGAAGTCGAAGTGTTACGCACACATGGACATGGATACTTGTGCCATATCTGCCTTTCTTCTGTTTTCGTTGCGATTGGTGAGTAGCCTAGGCTAATTGAAAAAGAACAGATTGTTTTCATTTGGATGATGGTAACTTTAATATAGGCTAAATGCAATGCAAGCCTAATGTAAATAATGTATGATTTAGTTAATGGGCGTCATAGCCTGCATTTAAACTCAGAGCAAATTATTTCGTTATTGCCGAACAGTCTAAACTAGCCTATTCTTCACTGACCTGGTTAAATCGGGCAGATATTAAAGCTACCTTGTCCCCAATACAAAAGTTGCTAATTAAGGTAATAATTAAGCTAAAATACATTCACAATCACAGAAACCATCCACGCTTACACGGTGCTTTGTTTTACAATGCTCTCAAGGTTAATGCTGAATATATTCAACACAAGATAGATGTGTAAATCTATAGGCTTGCAAGCCTAACAATGTGTAAATTGTTGCATAGGCTACATGTTGTAGTAAAACAGCAATTAACTACAGTGCGACTTGAATCACATTCCTCTAGTTAAACCCTTTTGGATGAAACAGCTTGTACTAATGACAAACGGAATGGTGTCCCCTCTGGTTGCAACACAGTTTGAAGTATACCCTTACCAGGGAAACGATTGTTGTCCACCTGTAAAGCAGATGTTGTTGATTAGGCATTCAGTTTTACTTATCACTAACTCATCCTGATACTCAAATGTCTGTGACTTCAGTTACTTGAATACGAATTCGCTCGTATTAGATATGATATTTAATGTGAGTTCACAATTTGATCTTATGATCCCTGACCAACTAATATACGCTGACCTCTTTAATGTTGTGTAACAGCAAAGCCCATCCAATAGAAGGTGGCAAGTTCAGTAACAAATAGCACCAGTGTTAGACAGTTTTTTTAAGGTTCTATACATTTGGTATGAAGGGTACCATCTAAGCAAGGTGTTTTAACCTGACAATGAATCACGCTGACTCACACTTAAAGGGATAGTCCTTTGTGGCCATATGGGCACAGGGTGCTAATAGCTGTGTAGTAAGGGTTTGATTTATGTGGCCACTGAAGCGCCTCATCTGCCAAAGTAGCTGATAAATCTGAATAAGGCTCCGGTCCAGTGTGATTCCGGCCATAAAAGCAATCCTAGAATTATCTATCTACAACAGTCGAGAACCCTTTGCAATTATGTAAGCACATAATGTAATCTGAAAACTGCTTCCCTGATTAAAAAAAACACTGCAACTGATCTCAGCTGGTATTCTGTCTATAATGGAGTGGAATGGAAATTGTGACCTCAGATGTTTGACCGGTAGTGTAGGGGGAAACCCTCTGATGATCTATGATAGCATATTCTCACCTTGGTTTGTAAATATTTGAATATTATTGTTATTGGAACATGAGCATGATTATTTGTATATTTGCATTAGAAGATAAACATTCCCAATTTACCTATATATGTAATAATGCTCTGCAATGGCATTAATCAAACACTGATCCTCTGTTGTGGAACTGCATTTGTACTGCCAAACATAATATCCTTCCACAACAGATGAATGGTCCAAAAAATTTACATAATCTTAGTTCATATGGCAGCCACTGCATGTGGAGGTTGATAATGAAAAGATTAAAGAACAACAAGTCCTTACCCTCTAAAACCCAGAGATGAAAGTAACCTGCTTTCAAGCAAAAAAGGTTTCTGCAGCTGGAGTTCGGCTTCTCTTCACAACGAGAAATTTCACCTCAGCCCTTGCATACCTCTATGCAAGTCTATAATGTTCATATGTTGTTTCATGACTACACTGGCAGTCTGTGCTTTAATTCTGAGCCTGCTTTAATCTGCCATTGTTGGTTGATGATAGAAATGTAACATTTTGCAGCATGGTCTCTAATAAGTGTAATAAGTGTATGCTCTCTTTCATTACAAAACAGCTGAGCTCAGTGCAGGCGTGTGGTGTTGAGATCGACGTAGAAAAGAAGAGAGAGTTGTGCTTGTCCCGAGTGGAGAATGTCACTTCAGGTATGCTCTCTCTCTCTCTCATATTGAAACATACACTCAAACACTCTCTCTCTCACAGACACACACACTCACTCAAACACACACACACACACACACACACACACACACACACACACACACATAAGCCACTGAAGCCAACCCAGATCTTCATGGTAATTTACTGATCTTACTGTAAGCAAGCTGATTATTTGTGTTCTCACCACTGTGCGTGAGCCATGAGTCCTCCGTCCTGTACGATCTTAATTATGATGAATGAGGGGGTTATTCTCTTCTATAGACTTACAGTGATAAAGCAACCAAGATGATGACAAAGGAATGCCATTGACCTATAAGGGGTGGAGAGTATTTTAATCGGCTTCACATAAATTTAAACTGTTGGTCAGATTTACGTCAATTACGTACGATTTACGTTTTTTTAACGAGGTAGTGGGTCACCATTGTGTGCTGCATGACTGTCATTACAGTTTTTTACAACTGTTTACACACGTTTTCAAAACTCTGTGTCTATTTTTCAAAACTCCACACACAAAACCAACAATCGCTCACACAAAATGCAAAATGTCATAAACACATCTTTAAATCAAACATTCACCTCACATTACAAATACTTTTGTCATACAGTAATATGAAATTTTGGATACATCATGTACAAACTGTTGCTCAAAAACTAACGCTCTTTCGTCTTTCATAGACTTTATGTATTTCCATACAAGAGTGAAAGTTACGGTATCTACAGAGAGATGTTGAAATACACAGTAAAAATGCAAGCAATATTGAGACCAAAAAATAGTGATTTTTCCCAAATAATTTGCTGTTGCGAATACAGTATTTTACAGCCAACAAGAACAAAGCAAAGCAAAATACAATGACCACAAGATGTACATGGAGTTCTGAAAAAACTGATTTTGCCTATGACTGACTACTATCAAATTACTTTGCTTTTTCTAAAGAAAAGTGTGTGTGTATGTGTGTGTGTGTGTGTGTGTGTGTGTGTGTGTGTGTGTGTGTGTTTATGCGTGTGTGTGTGTGTCTGTATGTGTGTGTGTGTGTGTGTGTATGGATGGTGGTTATGTATGTATTCATAGACACAAAAATATAGTAAAAAGACAAGTTTTACTGTACATAAAGTCGACGTTTTGTAGAACATTCCTTTCAAAGTATTATATCTGCATTGGTTCTGAACATTTCAACCGGAAATCCTCTAGAGCCAGATTGAAAGGGTCCATACATACATATAGAGTATATCTACTGTATTCATAGGCCTATACTAAGGCAATGATTGGATGGTGTTCCGTAAAGTAATGAGTGTTTACACATGTGAAGAGAGAGAGTGAAGCACTGGTGATTTAGTGTGGCATTTTAATGGGTTGTGTTTGAAAAACGAAATCAAGTTACTTCCTGTTAGATTTTTGTGTGTTAAGTAGAAAATTGTGTGTGGTGTTTTGCAAAATGTGTTTTAGTACATTGAAAACTGAGTCAAACATTGAGAATTAGTGTATAGTTTTGCAGATTTGGTGTGGGGTTATGATGTTTGGAAGACATGTTTAGAAAATTGTGTGACAAGCAAAGATTTAGTGTGTAAGCAGTTGAAAAAAACTGTATTTGTCATTGTCATTATTTGAGTGAAACACAATATGATTGAAATGTGTTCTTCAAGAGGATTGAATGAATATTTTAAATAGTCAGTATGTTAGTCAGTAATTATTTGCTATTGCAGTGCACTCAAGATTGCATTTTCTTTACTCTGGCGCTAGAGATATATCCGTGTTACACATGCAGTATATCAGTAAAAAGAACAGGTGTTCTGGACTCTTCAGAGACGTAATAAGGATCACTATCAGTGTTAACCTCACTGTGTGTGTATGATTGTGTTGTGATTCCCATGCTCAGTAGCGCAAGTGTGATATTACTGTAATTAAGATTATAATTGACAGAGCAGTTACTGGACACAGTTCAAGTTGAGATCTGACGGACAGTGCAGCGCCAGTGAGACCATGCGCTGTCAATTACAACATCGACTCGTCCCAGGAGTAATGTTGCTGATACACAGATTAGTTTTGCTTGTGATGAAATGAGCTGAGATTTCATAGTCTCTTCTGTGGTATGTCCCCGATTGTTTGCCGTTGGGTGTTGTCCTAAAACAACCACAAAGGAGTTGGTTCTCAGTCAGTGAGAGCCGCCTGTCATAAGATTTTTAAGAGCAAAAGCTTTTAGTATGCAGTCAGCCTTGTGAAGGTACTAGTGCCCTCTATTGTGTGCTTTCTGGTGGTAAAGAAAAACTTCAAGCAGTGATGTTGTCTAATGAGATAAACAGTGGAGCACTTTTCAGTGTTGGTGGTCTGTGTTCAGTTGTGTAAGCTGTCACAAAAATGCCTGTTTCAACAAACATGTTTCATAAGCCTATGTACTGTACAAAAATTCACCTGCATCACCTGCATCTAAACCCTGTGCTGGGGGTTTGGAATCATAGCCAGGGCATTTAAACATTTTTGGAGGAAGTGCCACAGTATCCTTGTATCAGATTTGATATGGGAGGCAGTGCCACAGTATCCTTGTATCAGATTTGATATGGGTCTATTATATTTCTTTTTAACTGCACTGATAAGACTCAACTCCTGCCAACCTGTGTCTGTTGTGTTCTCCCCATCCTCTGACATGTCAATTTTCTCTTGTCAGGTTGCCTGGGGTCGTGGGACACGATTGCCTGTTGGCCATCAGCTCGTGTAGAAGAGGTGGTCACTATACCCTGCCCAGATTATTTCAGCTTTGTGTCTGGCCACCCCAAAGGTAAAACACACTGAAGATGGTGTTCTTTCTCTCCCACTGAAATGGAATAGGGTAGTCTGGGTCATGCCTGTGTGCTTGCATTACAGAACCACAACAGGTCTTTTTCAGGCTGGTGAACAATGTTCAGATTGGATTCTAATTATCAGAGGGTATAATAACATAGACGTTTAGCTGTTCTGAGTCCTTGTTTTCTTTTTGTATAGATCATAAACCCTATAGTGCAGTGTTTCTTAACTGGTGGGTCGTGACCCAAAAGTGGGTCGTGGAACTGTTCTGGGTGGGTCGCTGAGCTTGTGTTAAAAAAGAAGAAATCGCTCATTTAAAATGCTACATTATCAGATCTAATATTGGACCTTTATTTTCATAGATTTTACAGTTTTTTTCAACTGCTTACACACTAAATCTTTGCTTGTCACACAATTTTCTAAACATGTCCTCCAAACATCATAACCCGACACCAAATCTGCAAAACCATACACTAATTCTCAGTGTTTGACTCAGTTTTCAATTGACTAAAACACATTTTGCAAAACACCACACACAATTTTCTACCTAACACACAAAAATCTAACAGGAAGTAACTTGATTTCGTTCTTCAAACACAACCCATCAAAATGCCACACTAAATCACCAGTGCGTCACTCTTTCTCTTCACATGTGTAAACACTCTTTACTTTACTGAACACCATCCAATCATTGCCTTAGTATAGGTCTATGAATAGATATACTTTCTATATAGGTATAGACCCTTTCAATCTGCTCCTAGAGGATTTCCGGTTGAAATATTCAGAACCAATGCAGATACTTGAAAATTACAGTAATCGGACTTTAGCTTACAGTAATGTTCTACAAAAAGTTGACTTTATGTAAAATTTGTCTTTTTACTCTATTTTTGTTTGTCCCCATGTTACAGTACCATTAGCTCAATACATTTTTCTGTGCCTCCAGAAATGCCTTAGGAACGCTTACTGTAGAATTGTTTGTTTCTGCAGTTGAAAGGGTCTATAGGCCTATGAATACATACTGTACACGAACCTCCCCCCCCCCCCCCCCCACACACACACACACACTTGTCTTTGGAAAAAAACAAAATCAGTGTTTTCAAAACTCCATGTACATCTGGTGGTCACTGTATTCTTTTTTGCTTTTTTTCTTGTTTGCTGTAAAATACTGTATACGCAACAGCAAATTATTTGGGAAAAATCACTGTTTTTGGTTTCAATATTGCTTGCATTTTTACTGTGTATTTCAACTTCTCTTTGTTGATACCATAACTTTCACTCTTGTATGAAAATATATATAGAAAGCATAAGACAGAAGAGCTTTAGGTTTTGAGCAACAGTGTGTACATGATGTATCCAAAATGTCATATTATGACAAAAGTGTTTGTAATGTGAGGCGAATGTTTGCTTTAAAGATGTGTTTTTGACATTTTGAATGTTGTGTGTCATTTTGCTGGAGATGTGAGGCATTTTGCATTTTGTGTGAGCAGTTGTGGGTTTTGTGTGTGGAGTTTTGAAAAATAGACACAGAGTTTTGAAAACGTGCGTAAACAATTGTAAAAAACTGTATTCATATATGTCATTGCTATGGACATAGATAGACAATGTTTATGTGGCAGCAAGGTCATGTTAGACATAATTTTAGCGGTAAACAAGTAGGCTGCGACCCTGAATATTTGAAGTAGTAAATGGATTCTCTTAAATTGAGGACTAAATGGGACAGAAACCCAAGTGTGTGGTGTGCAGTGCATTGCTCGCACGAGAGCATGAAACCATCAAAATTAAAATGTTACATGGAAACCAAGCACCCCTGTCAAAGATAAACCTGTCGTGTAGCCTACTTTGAAAGGTGCATCAGGAGTTGAAGACTTCACAAATGTAATGCCAAACATCAGCATGTTCCAAACAAATAGGCCTACAGGCACTTTGCGTGTCTTAGCATGTAACTCACCATATCTGTTGTCTTGAACGCTAAAAACAAAATATGGGTCGCGACTTGATGAACATGGGAAATTGTGGAACCCAAAGCCAGACCAGTTAAGAACCAATTCTATAGAGCATGGTAGAACACATTGTTTCCTCTTAAAATAGTGAACAGACCCCCTTGGAGGATTGAAGACATGTGATGCAACTGATTGTGTTAATGTTGTCATTTTGGTACAGTCCCCTGAATGTGTCTCACACATCTAAGGGTTATTAAAAGGATATAATGCAGTTACTACTAGATACTGAAGCATTTTCATTTGCAGTCATACTGATGTACTGCTTGATGTTGTTTTCTCCCTCCCCCATACATGCACATGTTGGTTGCAAATGCTGACTTGCAGCTTAAATTGAGAACAGGAAGTTAGATATGTGACAGGAAAACTTGAAAACATGAGCAGTTTCTGTGATACGTGACTCATACTGACATGTTTATGAACCCATGTGGTTGCATCTTTGTCACAATCTATAATGCGGAAGATAAGGCACAAGAGGAAGTTGAATGGGGGTCTAAATGGGGAAAAGGTGTAATATACAGAACATGTATGAAAACTGTAGTGTTCATGTTTAAACTCTTTGCCTCAGACAAATGTGCACACACGCATACGCACACGCACACACACATACACACACACACACACATACACACACACACACACACACACACACACACACACACACACACAAACACAAACACACACACATACAGGGCATTTAGGGAGTGAGAAAGATCTGCATCATCATTATCATTTCTTGGCAGTGATATTTTGTGAAAAGCGGGTTAGGGGTAGGGGTGTCTACTTGTTTGAACCGTTGCCAGTAAATAAGAAGAAGCTCAGGCCAAGCCCCTGATGGCTGTGGGGGCAATGCATGGAGAAGCAGACTTTTTGTGTTTGTACGTTTTTCCCAACATCCTTGGCAGGCAGATCATTAACTCTCACTCTGACCTGAGGAGGTTGCTGAGATGTTGAGATGGGCCGAATGCATGTTTGTGTTTGTCCTGGTGTTGTGAAACTTTTAACTTGTTTATTAATTAGAGAGTCTCGGCAGCTCAGCAGGGTGCCTGAGTGGAGAAAGACGTCCTGGCTAATTTGATGGGCTGCTCTCATGAGGCTGGAGGGCCTTGCTAGCTGGAAAAGGGCCAGTGTCTGAAAACATACATGGCAACCAGCGTGGGAGTTCTGAGATGGACCAGTACATGACTATTTCTGTTTCTGTATCTGCCCCCAGAGTGGCATGTCTCTAGGCTGTTATGGTTATGTCTGCGCTATTTAACTAGGCAAATGTGTGTGTGTGTGTGTGTGTGTGTGTGTGTGTGTGTGTGTGTGTGTGTGTGCATGCATGTGTGTGCATACTATGCATACTGTGTGTGTGTGTGTGTGTGTGTGTGTGTGTGTGTGTGTGCAGACTAGGACTAAGTATGGTGAAACTGAAGATGAAGAAGATAAAAAGAGTTTGTTTACAGTGTAGTGTAGGCAGGTCTGCATGAATGTCAAAACAACATGTGAAAAAAAACACTATGTGAAAAAATAAATTAATTAAAAGTTTCTTGTTTCATACTTTAGTCATTGGGTAGTGTTTTGTCATTGCATAATTTGAATGAAAGTGTTTTACAATTATTAGTATCTGTTCAAAATTCATCAGAAGTCCATAATTTAAAATCAAAACCTGCCAAAGCTTTAAAGCAATAGATAGATAGATAGATAGATAGATAGATAGATAGATAGATAGATACATACATACATACATACATACATACATACATACCTACATACTGACTGACTGACTGACAAATTCAAGGTCTCAGTAGCATACAGACAACACACACACATTCACTAACAGCAGAAAAAGTAATTAAAAGTATATAATATAAAAACACAACTAAGCAAAAAGGACAGTAGGAGATAAAGAATATACTAAACATACTAAAATACAAATTATACTAACTAACACTTAATCTAAATCAATTCTAAAAACAGTATCCACATAGTGGCGAATAATCAATCAAGAGGTGCTTGCAATGACTGAGGCAGGGACTGAGCCTGTGATTCTCTGTGCATAGTAAGGTAAGGTAAGGTGCTCTGTGTGAGTGAGTGTCGCGGTGATAGTGCAATGGTGATAGTGGTCATGGTGATAGTGCAAATGAGTAAGTGCAACAGTGCAAGAATAAGTATATATATATATCTATATATATATATATATATAACTATTTTAAGAAAAGGTATAAGTGTGGCCACAGTTCGGCTGTGGCATGGAGGGAGGGGTTATGCATATGTGCTAATGTGCTAATATAGCACGCAAACAGTGAGGCAGAAAGACAGTGGTACAAGTGGCTAGTGGACAGACAGTATCAAACATGGAGGGGGTGAAGAGGCAGACAGACTATGCAGAGAAGTCTATCTCAATGGCCCTAGGGACAAATTACTTCCTCAGTCTGTCTGTTGTGCAAGGCAGTGAGCGAAGTCTCCAGCTCATCAGGCTCTTCTGCTTAACAATAGTGCTGTGGAGTGGGTGACACTCATTGTCCAAGATGTTGATCAGTTTGTTCAGGGTCCTTTTGTCAGATATTGAAGTGATGCACTCCAGTTCAGCTCCCACTACAGAGCCAGTAATCCAGGTTACCAGGTGAGCGTCTACACCCATCTGCAAGAGCTTGTCTCCCAGTCTGAGGGGTTGGATGGTGTTAAAAGCACTTGAGAAATCAAAGAACATGATTCTCACAGCACTTTTCCCCTTGTCCAGGTGAGAATGTGTCCTGTGTAGAAGATAAGTGATGGCATCGTCCACGCCCACTTTCTCCTGGTAGCCTTGGACACAGTCTGTCAGGCCCCACTGCTTTATTGATGCGCACTTTCTTTAGTTGGGCTCTCACTTGATCTGTTGTGATGATGGGGGGTGTAAGGGGGAAAATTAATCATTTTCGATGTCAGGCCAGTTCAAAGTCTTGGATAGAGTTAGCATTTTTATGGAGTTTTATATTCTTGCTTTGGGAGAGTAGCTTTTGGAGCACTTCCAGAACAAGGCCTGAAGGATTTAGATGCTGTGGGGGTGAAATGTGGTGGATTTATCTTCTTCACGTGGGCCAGGAGTTCACCGTAAAGATAGCCTCTGGAGATCAGTGATGCAACCCAGATGTGCTAGAGGGAGATGCAGCCACAGTGTATCCATGAACTTGTAGATCCATGTGTGTGTGCAATGCATGAGTGTGCACATAACTGTGTGTGTGTGTGTGTGTGTGTGTGTGTGTGTGTGTGTGTGTGTGTGTGTGTGTGTGTGTGTGTGTGTGTGTGTATGTATGTGTGTGTATCTGTTTAAATGCCTATAGATATATATCCCTTCTATGCATAGGATAAAGTTTCCCTATTGTAGGCTCAGGACTCCTGAAGCCTTGGACAGAGGAGGCAGACACGGGTTGTTGTAGGAATGTGGAGGCTGATGCTGTGGGGAGTGGGGTGTATTTCACAGAGCTCTCCATGTCAGTGAAAACCAGGGCAAGAGGGAGCTCCTGTCAATCATAGGGTTGATGGAGGATGTCCAATAAAACCTCAAATGTGCCGTCAAGACACCCATGAGTTTTGAATGCCTGGATGATTGTACATTTCCACTGGCTGGTATCAATACCAATCCAGCAGGTGCAACACAAAACTCAGTCTTTAATCCATCACCAAATACATTCAAACGGGTTTCTGTGCTCAAGCTGGAACTTATGGTTGTAATTGTATTTGGATTGTGTACCAACATTTTCACCTACTTAGGTGTACAATGATCAATTCCCCCCTTCCACAAATAGTTTAATTAAGTTTCTTACCTGTAATAGAGGTGAGACATTACTATCATTGTACAGTGAGGAAAATCCTACAAAATCCTCCTTTGCTCATTATAGTATTACAGACTCCAGAGAAAAGTCTGGGTCTTGACACATGTTCAAATTGAGTGGTAATGTCTTTTTATGCAGCTCTGGAAACGAAAACATGTGTTACGCAACTTGGCGCCACGCAGGTCGAGGGACATGCCATAAATTCAGCCTGGGTGGAGACTCCCATGTCCCAACACATTTGAACTTTTTCGCCAGGAGCTCATACGGGAAACGTTTCTAGTCATCCATCTTCTTTACTGTCTCTCTTCTAGTTTGTTTGACTTTGTGAGGTGATTGTGAGGATTGATTTCTGTCCATCGTCATGTGGGTAAATACTGTATTTGATATATGCCGTTGTCAAGGCCAAAACTTTATGACTGGGGTGTGTGTGTTGTAGGTGTTTCTCCTACGTATTCATAGTACTGATAAAAATTACCTGTAAAATTGGGTTGGTCATTTACTTGTCAACCACAAACCAGGATGTGCAGCTTTGACATCTCATGCATGATGATGCAGTGTACAACAGCTCTGATCAAATACAGTACACAAATGAGAAATGACTGCAGTCTTATTCTTTCATCAGCAAACCTCATGAGAGCATGGTCATGGCTATCTGTACCCTTAACATGGGTCAACTGTGGACTCATTAGGGGATCTTTGGGACCTACACATTCATTCTCTCTCTCTCTCTCTCTCTCTCTCTCTCTCTCACACACACACACACACACACACACACACACACACACAAACACACATACACACACATATACTGTACACTCTTGGCCTTTCACTCATTTGCTCACACACGCACACTCACATACTCTCTCTCACACACATACAGTACACGTGTGTGTGTGTTTGTGTGTGTGTGTGTGTGTGTGTGTGTGTGTGTGTGTGTGTGTGTGCGTGTGTGGTAAGACCTTGCCCAGATCCACAGCCCAGCATGCTTTGCAGTGTTGTGATGAGGCCCCTTCAAAGGCTGCGCTGCAACAACAGCATGCTGGTTGATTACCTCCCGCCAAACACACGGAGGCGTCACGCATGTCGTTGAAAATCCTCCCCCTCTTGTTTCTTGGGATGATGAAAGCATTCTTTTGGCAAGCCTTCATTCAAAACAAATCTCTCTGTGCTGTGCACTGAAACAGCAGCAGCTGATCTCACCTATCTTAGCCTCCCTGCCCTGAGATTATCCACACAATTGTCTTTGGCGTATGTCATTCCGAGATCTGGATGAGTGGATTGAGGATGATTTTGACTGAAAGTGTGTTTATTAGGAAGCCAAAGCCTGTAGTCACTGATCAAGATTAAAGGCTTTGTTCTCACCGTTTTAATATCAGATATGTTGAAGATACAGTCATCCTAAATCCTTGGATAACAGGAATATTTTTGTGTTTCTACCATTTACTGACATGACTAGAACACTACAGACTATTTTTTGTTAGTTTTTCTTGAACTGCAACAAAGCCTCAGGACTTTTCTTTGTTTATGAGTAGTGATGCAAAAAAGAGGCATCCTGATCTTACAACATGCTCATGTTAGATCATGCAAGAAATCATCATATAGGTAATTGTAGTTGATCCATGAAGGCATATATGTGTGCATTTAAAGCTGTAGTTTGCCTTCATAAGAAGACTGCTTCAATCAGTGCCATTTGACTTGTTTATGGCTCACAGAAATATGGATGTGCAACACATGTCTGGAGGGGAGCATGCTTTCGTAATGAGAGCAACCATGGCATGGGGTACATTTACTGGTGTTTTATTCATTTCCAATCTCTCTAATTGTAGTATCTAATGATTTATAGATGTCCTTTGAGATGAGGCGCCATAGCCTATAGGGATCTTATTATTGTGTTTCAGACAAGTAAGCTTGAAGTTGAACAAACATAAAAAGAAATATTCCCCTGTTGTGTAGTTGGTATGATCAGGTGAAAATGGATGAAGATGACTGATCATGCTAAACTGGGAATGAATCCATCAACCTGCTTTATCAAGACATAGTGTCTATGTCCTGATACTGTATATATTACCACAGCTGGGCATTATTTGCATTTTATTTGTTTTGTAATTAGTAAATGTGTAACAAGATAAGGCTATAAAAATAATAATGGCATAAATATTTTTATGATTTTAACAATGTGTTATAGCATATGATAAAGATCATGAATTGTATTCTGTTTTACTACAGCTTACAGTCTGACAGGCAGATGGTCGGTCAGTTCCACGCCACCTGCCTTTTTGTAGTACAGGTTTAAAATGGTACCTGTTGCACTTTGCTGCATGCCTTTATGTTTAGCTTCAATGGGCACTTGAAATATACCCCTTTATAGAGGTCAACTTTCCACTGCTGAGCTGCCACTGAGGAACTGTAGGGCTAGTGTAGTGGTACAATGCTCTTGCACTCTGAAAGGTTCAGGTTGCTGGAAGGTTATAAGGACAAGTGTGTGTACATTCATTACAGAGGATGCAGTGTGTTTTCTTAGTAACAAGTGGTGATAAGTGCTGGAAAAACCCGGCACAGTGGGTCAGTTTAATCATTTGTCAAGGTACTTCCAGTAAGGAACATTTAGATGTGTTATTGGTTATGGATATGTCTCTCTCTCTTAGTTGGCATGTGAACATTAGAGAGTAAAAGCCACGGGAAGCCATGGCTTAAATCACTACATATTTCCACAAAAGTGTCCCTCAAAAGTTGTATGGTTTCCTTTGTTGCAAACTACCTATTCCTGAAAACTGTATCGCTTCCTCTGCCTCCAGGAAATATATCAAGGAACTGCACCTCGGAAGGCTGGACAGAGATCAACACTTTGGCCATTGCTCAGACGTGTGGTTACAACCCCAACAGCACCTTCAGTGATGAAGTGGTGAGTCTGGTAAGTACCTCTGACACCCACACTATGTTGTATCCATGTGTTCTTGGCCATCTCTATGGCAATTCTTTATCCTGGTGTTGAGCAGGTATCAAAATGGGTTTCCATGGGCTTTGTCAGCAAGTGCACTGTCTCCCTGCATATGATGGCTGTTTATGTCTTACAGGGCAATTTCTACTCATCAGTGAGGATTGGCTACACCATTGGTCATATAGTCTCCCTAATATCCCTGACTGCGGCCATAGTCATACTGTGCATCTTTAGGTAAGGTGTTGTTAAACCAGACCATATGTTTTTATACCACAATGCTGTAAAAATAAAATAAAATGACCTACTATAATTGTGAAGAAATTACGACGTACTAGGAAGGCGTTGCTGTTCCCAGTAAATTGCTGTCTATAATTCCCATAGTAAGAATTGTTCTTTTCTTGAGCAAACCAAACACATCGTGACATTTTCCCTAATGTTACAACCCCCGTCACAAGCACAGTGCGGTCTCAGAGTGAAGATGACTGCCTATAAAATCAAACACTTAGTGGAGCTGCACCTCACAGAGCGGCCGACACCTGTAAGAGCAGGCAGCTGCAGCGACGTGATGGCTTAGCACGTGTTGTTAATCATGGCTTAAGCACTGCAGCTTCCTCTCCTAGCTTTTAAAACATTACACACACTATTAAACCGCAACCACCACTTCCCCCTCTCTCTCTGTCACTTTCTGGGTCTGGGTCTTCCTCTCTCTCATGAAGTGTGTGTGTGTGTGTGTGTGTGTGTGTGTGTGTGTGTGTGTGTGTGTCTGTGGGTAGGTTGGAGGGTGGGTGGGCGGGTGGTGATGTCTCTGTGTTTCTGTTTATGGGTGTATGTGTGTCTATATTCTAGTAAATAAAGAGAGTGAGATGTTTACATTGCACAGTCCTGCAATAACATTACTAAGAAATAACAGGGTTCAGCGAGGGTCTAGACTTTTGACTGTGGAAATGGGATGCATGAAGCACACTGTGTTTAGACAGGCCTCTCTAACAGCAAAACAGTTGTGTCATATTCAGTGAAGTTGGACAGAACTAATCACTCACACAGAACATTTGGCTGCTCCTAAACTTAACTTCTGCACTGGCTGCACATGTTACGTTATGTAATCAACATGGAAAGAGGAATAGAAACAACTGTTGGATGTCTATGATCTGATCTATGTAAAGTGTGTTTCTGTCCCCCTCCTGCATGTCCCTATTTCAGCCCCTTAGTGTGGTGCAAATGCACCACTTCTGGTTCTGAGATTTTGTCCCCCATCATTAATCAGAGGTTGATAGAGTAGGAAGTGGAATCAAGTATAAGTATATGTACTATTTTGATCCCGTGAGGGAAATTTGGTCTCTGCATTGATCCCAATCCGTGAATTAGTGAAACACACTCAGCACACAGTGAACACACAGTGAACACACTAATCCCGGCGCAGTGAGCTGCCTGCAACGACAGCGGCGCTTGGGGAGCAGTGAGGGGTTAGGTGCCTTGCTCAAGGGCACTTCAGCCATTCCTACTGGTCAGGGATTGAACCGGCAACCCTCCGGATACAAGTCCGAAGCGCTAACCAGTAGGCCTCGACTAGCAAACTGTGGTCAGTAACAGCAAGTCCAGGGTATCATGTAGTGCAGGGACTCTGGGTGGGCCAGCAGGAAACTGGACAGACAGGAATTTAAAGGTAAGCAACAGACTTTGGTATCCAAGGCGACTGGGACTCACAACATTCAGGACTCGTACCCGAGGCAGACAGCAAACCGCTGCTCTTCCACGCCCATTAAGAGGTCGGATCAAATTAAGCGAGACGTTGGGAAAATTGTCAAAGTGGTTACCTCAAACTAGGAGGACTCTGTAGTCTAGACTAGATTATGCAGAACAAATCCATCAATCCATCTCAGGATACATGTAGTTCAGTGTTGTTAACTATGCTTCAGTTGACACTTCTGATGAATGTCCCATCTTGTTGTTTCCCCAGGAAACTACATTGCACGAGAAACTACATCCACATCAACCTGTTTATGTCCTTCATACTAAAGGCTGTCGCAGTGCTTGTTAAGGATGTGGTTCTGTTTGATGACCAGGAGTGTCCCTCTGAATCAGTAAGTGAGTCTCAATACAGGCACAAACAAACAAACACACACACACACACACCTGTGCAGTTGACCTGTAGACTGCCTAACAAAGCCAAGCAAGATTCATTTCAGATATTACGTTTTGTTTGTTGTATCAGTCATATCAGAACAGTTCCATGCCCTTTCCTGAAATTAACCTATACCAAAGATGCTTTATCAACAGTCTCACCAGCAAGTCACACCACTCTAAATCAGTGCATCTGACAAGCCCACCTGGGAATGTTTTGTCCCCAGCTTAACTGTATATGTGGAACAGGTTCAAGTGCTCCTTCACAGCGGCTGCTTTGGAGGGTGTAGCTATGTTTGTCGAGTCCTCGATCCCTTTTAAGAAAGGCTTGCTAATAAAACACTGGCATACATACATCCGGATATGGGGAGCTGTGGTGTTTGTTAAACACTTAAGAACATTGAGCAATGGCAGTTTGTGTATAGAGCATGGAGACTGGCCTTGGAAAGCCACCCTATATAACATGGAAATGCATATTTCCCTCTTTATGTCTCCACTCAGAGAGTTGGTGGCTGTTTGGATATTTGTTTAGACATTTGTGTAAATGATGCCTCGATAATGGTGTAAGCAGCTTAGCCGCAGCTGCTGGTTTAAGATAATGGTGTCCACTGCTCTGCTGATGGTCAAACACTTCAGCTGCTTTACCTTCCATCAACATAAATATTCTCACAGGAGTCTGTCTGTCTGACTCCAAATTCACTTGGGTACCATGTTCAGACACAGGGGATCTTCTTCAAGTATTTGTTTTAACAGGAATGAAATGCAGAGAGTGCACTTTCTGCTCCTCTTGTCTTTGTCTTTGTATGACAGGTTGAAATTTAAAGCAATTGATTTACTGTATATCCGGTAATAATTGCTGATCGTTTGCAGATGTCATGCTTCTTGGCAGATTTATTATATTAAGAAAACACTTAAGGCTATTTTATGCATCAGAACTTTTTGTTATCTTTTTGGATGAAGGTGTGAAGTGAATAAATATATCAATCATTGCAGTGCGTCAGTCAGGAAAAGCTCCAAAAGTTTTGAATTGCATGTTAATGGTCAGTACCAGGTGTCAGAAATATTTTGAACCTCTTTCAGTCTGGGTTGGGTTTAGCTGTCAGTCAAACACCGTTATTTTTTAGAGATCTTATATTCCTCTGTTCATAGACATCTACCTCCCTCCAGTATATTGTCATGAAAATAGCTACTAGTGTATTTTTCCGCTGCTGCATTAACTTGATCACTGACTTGTGTTTTGTGTGACAGGTGGGGTGTAGGGCTGCAGTGGTGTTCTTCCAGTATGGAGTCATGGCCAGTTACTTTTGGTTACTGGTGGAAGTACTGTATCTTCATGCCCTTCTAGCGGTGTCGTTCTTCTCCGAGAGAAAATACTTCTGGTGGTACATTCTCATTGGCTGGGGTAGGTGGAGTGGATTTTGAATCTCATTGTACTAGGGACATTCATGAATGAGAATTACTCTACGCATTGTTGAAAGTAATATAGTCCTGAAACACTTGTCGGTGTCGGTGGCTTATCGGTTCTGTAATTTTCCATTTCATGGTTCAGCAACCATCTTTTCTTCCCAGTGTATTGTTTACAATATTGAATGCATGCATAATTCCCCCATTGTTGAAGTATACCCGTGTACTCTCTCTATTCTCTTGGCTGCGACCAGGAGTTCCTGCAGTGTTCATCATGGCGTGGAGCATCACAATGGCTCACCAGACTGATGTTGGGTAGGTTTGACCTTGATGTCTTTCATTGGAGAAACATAATTTGCAGAATTGGAATAAGGTGTTCTTGTTCTATTGATAAATTCAATTTCCACAAAGACAGCTCCATGGAAACCCAACGTTGTGGTGTGTCACTTGAATCGGTGTGTCTCTAAAGACTTAAGTGTATTACAAAGGAGTGATGAAAAAGAAATAACCCTGAGGCTCCATAGTGCTCAGGAGGCCCATGACACTTGTTAGAGATTAGAGATTTTAGGATTCAATACACTTCATGTGGCCAGGAACATGTATTACTCTACAAATGCAGCCATTGGCGGTGATTCAAATGACATTGTAAATGCAATTTCAGCATGTTTCTCTCAAGGCTGTTTCCTCTGAGAAGTGATGGACGATGGCTCCACAAGGAGGTCACCAAAAGGCTATTTTTAGCAAGTGCAGGGCACCCTTGAGGTGGTTACTACTGTAGAATTTCATAAAGAATTGTATCATGTCATGATCATTCTCAAGATTTATGACATCAAGAGACTGTTAGTAATTATACTCTATATTTCTTCAAAACCTGGCAATAATGCAAGAAGTGTCAGAAAATGTCAGTGTATATTGTGTGCAGCAGAATAGGAATGATTGCATCAAAGTATAGTATCCAATTTAAGGTGCAGATCCATTTGCAATGTAGCCTATTCATTATTTCATGTAGCTTTACTCATGTGTTATAGATGCTGGGATTTGATTGATGACCATCTTTGGCTGATCATCCGAGTACCCATCATATTTACTATACTGGTAATGTATCAGTTTGACATGGGCCATACTGCCTGTTGGGGTGAGAAACAGACATTTTCATACAGTGTGTTTGATCCATGCAGGTAACTTTCATTCTCTTCATCTGTATCATACGGATACTTCGGCAGAAGATCAATTGCAGAGATATCGGACGACATGAGTCCAACCAATACTTGTGAGTTTTCCCTACTCTAGATGTTTTTTTATGTGATACTACTGAACACATTAGTATGGTAAGCTTTGTGGGTGCCACCAATATGACATTGGTATCGGAACTCCCCCTATTACCTATGGTCCCGTATTGCCGCCGTCTTGCGTGTATGTGTCACTTAATATCCATTTCTATACAAACCAAGACGGCGGACTCCTAAAAAAACGCAATCACAGGTGTATCTAAATTAGCTATGTACCGCTTGGAGCTCCAGTGGAATTTTAATTTCATGACGAGAATTCTCTGTCTAACCGTTCATGTGCCGTTGAAACGGCGTAAATAGGTGACCCATCAGGCCAGCACTATAACTCCGAGCATGGTAAACAAAACCGGATATTTCAGGCAGTAAATGCTCCCGTTAAGAACCAAACCAGATTTTGTAGTGTTAAAAAACATTGTTGTTTTAGAATTTCTGAACAAAAGTGGTGATAATTGGGGGTGTTACGATAGTAGGCTATTATAAGCCTTTTTGTCGCTTGTTGTATGTTTCTGTCTAATCATTACATTTTTATTGCAACCATTAATATTCATTCCAGTGTTATTTGTGTCACAGGAGGTTGGCTAAATCAACATTGCTGTTGATTCCTCTGTTTGGGATTAACTACATAGTATTTGCAGTCATTCCTGAAAATCTAGCCCCTGTTATTAGGCCTGTGTTCGACCTGGTCTTGGGGTCATTTCAGGTAAATCACTACAGCATGCACAGCATCTTCTCTCTTCCTCATCATGGAAACAAATGTGTCATTCTTTTGAAGGCCTCAGGGACTCCTCCCGCCGGGTGCAGACTTGGTCTAGATTCTTGAAATGTCGGCTTGTCTAATCATCAGTGTGATAAATACAATGTGGGGTTTGTGTTATTCGTCTTAGTCACTTATCCATCCAAGAAATATATTCCAATATTTTTCCACTGCTTATATTTCCAATATTTTTCCAAACTGCTGACCCGGGACAAAATAATCTGCAACTAAAACCCACACATTTGATCACACTTGTGGTTTTGCACCACTTAGTTACTGTCCACTGATAATATTTATCTACCTTAGTAAATATCTGTGTAGGATTTTTGTACACAAGTCTCCATTTATTTCTGGATATATGCTAAATGTCATCTTGGTGCTTTACATTTTCCTGGACCTCTGATTATAGCCTCAGCCCTCAGTCCCTCTCATTTGTCACTTTCGTAATTGATACAGACCATTCTGTCCCAGGGAGATGGTCTCTTTATTTTTTTCAAATATATAAACAGCAGAGATGTTAAATTCCTTGTGCTATAGGTACGGGATTTCACACTGCGGCCAGTCCACAAGCAAGCCTATTTACAGTCAAAACCAAAATCACTAACAAAAACAACCAACAGAACAGCCTTCAAGAGCATTTCACTGGGGTTATCGCAGGCACCTTCCTTCATAGGCATTTCATTGAATTAGGCCCACAACACCTCCAGGTGGCTCAACAGTGGTATCTGGCGTCCCAGACTCACTCCCCCCCCCCCCCCCCCCCCACACACACACACACACTCATGATGTGTCCTCTACCAATAAATACAGATAACAAACCAGACCAGACGTAACAACACAAAATTACTAACAAATATGTTTCACTAGCAAGTGCTTATGTGATCCAAAGCCTATTTACAAAATGGCTATTTGTGAATTTATGAACAGATGCTGTTTAATTGTATTATATGTGTTTTGTTACTCACTATCTCTCTTTGTCTCAGGGTTTTGTGGTAGCTGTTCTGTACTGTTTCCTAAATGGAGAGGTAATACAAAATCACCTTGATCTTATTATTATATAACACTAATTACTTTTGTCAGTGTCATGACAGACATAATCCATATTCGACCTCCTCAGTCCTTAGCCCTCAGAGGGTGCCCCCCCCCCCTCTATTAATGCTCTCCCCTGTTCTCCTCTCCTCCCATCTCAGGTGCAGGCAGAGATCAAACGCAAATGGAGGAGATGGCACATGCAAAGGTTTCTTGGAAACGGCACCAAGTACCAGTACCAGCAGCCGTCCCTAGGCAGCAATGGGAACAACAGCACCCAGATCACCATGATGACCAAATGCAGTCCGACCACGTGGCGAGCTAGCGAAGGCCCGGACGACCTCTCAGCTGTCTGACACCGGGCTCTTGCGACAGGAAACCGCATGTGGTTGGAGAAGTGCCCCACACGGGCGTATGGCTTACGCATCCTCTTCCTCCTCTCTGTAGAGTGTCACTCACTCCATCCTGTGTGACATATCTGATTACTGTGGCACACACATTGACATTATCACTAAGTGGGGCAGCAATGTAATTTGCAGTGCAAGCAAGGTGCGTTGTGTCAGAGGGTATGCCATGTACGACACTGTGACACCAGCACACCAGCTCTCAGCCATTTCCATTCAGGGCCATCATGTGCCCCTGTGAACTGTACGTATAGCTGAGAATTTAGAGAGGGGATTTAACATGATTATCACAAACATGAAAAACAGTGGTGTTTTCCACAGTTAGGGATTAACTGTTAGCCTGTCTGATATCAGACCGATTTTCTAATCTTAATTGATAATCAGTCTGGGGACCCTTCATTCACTTCCGAATTCCTAGGGCCATAACCAGCAGTGAAATTAAGTTGGTACATTAAACTCTTATGTGTTTGCTGTACATTTTTCTTGTAAATGAAGGTTAATTTAAATACAGTTGTTTATTTCCAAATTCCAAAGAAAATACATGTCAGTATTGTTTAACACTGACACCATTGCTGCAGCCACTGGTTTTGTTGAACAGTGCTGCTGACTGTGTCATAAAGCCCGCCCCTCTGTCTGTCATAAAGCCCGCCCCATACCGGATAAGTGGTTGCTTTGTTTTTGGTCTTTTGGAAATCAGCTTCAATGGAAATACAGACCTGACCGAGTTTGTCTGGGTTCACTAGAACTAGACTAATTAAACGTCTAAAAAGAGATTGTAAGCTGAGCACACCATTGATCAATTCTACACACACAGACCGGTTGACAATTATGAGTAAGAAATGCTGTCTGTTCAAATTATTACAGGATTTAGCTACCACAGATGCCTTCCGGTTGAACACCTCTGGTTAACCTTTTTCTCCATAATGTGGTCATTGGAGATGAGTTGATTAGTCAGTGCTAATAGAAATGTCAAGTACAATGGTAGTACTATTTTAGGCATCGCTTCACCTATTTTGTATGTGTAAATAACATGTAAATGACACAATAGACCCGTACATTCTTAGGTTTCATGGCCAGCTCCACCCTGTAACCAAATGTGAATTAGCAGATGTATGTTTGTCCCACAGACTTACGCGATGTGGTTGTATTTGTATGGTTGTTTGTATGAATTTGGACTGTTCTGTGTAGGCCTACAACTTTATAGTGCATGAACATGTGTATATAGTTATTGGTGGCGCAGATTGCAGAATGTGGATTATACAATAATAGTGTTTTATAGATCTAGACTCTGTCAATTCTCTTGCTGTGTGATAGATGTGATAATGTGTGATGTAATTTCTCTCGCTTGTGTCATCAATTGCTGTGGTTAAGATTAAGCTAAAAAATAATGTGGGTGTCCATGATCTGTATTTTCTATCATAGAGTAATGATGTGTACACGTGGGTGCATGCATGCACATAAAAAAAACCTTATACCTCATAAGTCAATATGTACAGTATTTTCCATAATGGAAATTAGGAAAGTTAGTCAATAGATGCACACATTACACATTCCTTCTGTGATGTAAATGGCATGTAAATATTTTGGTAGTTGAAATGTGCACCAAATACATATGTAATGCAGAATACACTGTTTAAAGACCCTCCTTTATTTTCATCGATATTCTGTGTTTATATATACACTGCTGTTTCATAAAATTATGGAAAGTGTCAGGGAATCACTCGGGAGAGAAAGGCGAACAGGGAATTAGTTGCAAGGACCAGGCTTTATTTGCACAGGGTTGACGAAGGCAGATCCACACAGAAGTCGTAGCAGTAGACCAGAGTTCAGAATCAAAGTCACAAAAGAATACAAAAATTCAAACGTTCAGAGCTACGTTTGTAGCTAAAAAAGCTCAGAGGAATCACAAAGTACAAATAAAAGATGTCAAAACTCTCAAGTACACAAAGTGCAACAGAAATATAAAGTAACAACTCAATGATAAAAAAACAGAGAGTACTCAACTTAAATAGGGAGTTGTATCCACCAGAGTCCAAAACAGAGTCCAAGGAAAACTGAGAAACTTTCAAAAATAGTCCAAGAAACAACAGGGAAAAGGTTCACCCAGGAGCGCACTTGAGAAACCGCAGGCGCAGAGAAACTAGAAGCCACTTTCGACGACGCCTGGTGACCAACTGTGGCAGAGAGGATGTTTATATGGGAGTCCGAACAGGTGTGCACAATTAGTACTCTGGGGAGTGAGAACGAGGAAGTGGAGGTTCATTAGGAACAGGGGGAGTGGTCACCGAGCAGCCAGGCAAGGACGTGACAGAAAGAGATTTAAGATGCTTTTCTTTTCTTAACAAAAACAGAATCTTCCCTATCAGAATTACATTCTCCTAGCTTAGACAGCAGAGAGTCTTTTGATATCAACAAGAACATTTTGATGTTTCTTGTAAACTCTTGCCAACATCTTTGTTATAACACTCAAAACTTGAGCGGGAGTGAGAGGGAGATATTGAGAAAGATCCTGGTTTTGTTTATCTTGTGTCTCTGTCATATCCTATCGGTTATCTACACCATCGCTGGCACTGGGCACTGAGCACTGACCCTGCAGGCTGCAGACATTCTCAGAGCTATGGGCACAACTAGGCTACAGGAACATCTGCATATACTCATATTTTTGTAGCCTACATTTTAGAACAAACTCTAGCTTGGAGTCTTCACTATAATTCTTGTGCAAGATCTAGCCTCTGTTGATTTGTGTGCTTTCTAGAAATCCTCTTTATAGCTGGTTCATCATATGCAGAATGTCAGTCTTTCACTTCACTTTATCCAAAGCAACTTCTATACGTCAATTCTTAAAAGGGCCAGTTTCTCCAGAACAACTTGGGGTTAGTGGCTTGTTCAAGGAAATGGTGGTAGCCGGGAACTGAACCCTCAACGCCTACCTCCATTTTTTTATTGGCATATAATTTCTCCTGTAAACTGTCCACTCAAGCAACTAATCAATGCACCGCTGAATTCTGCGTTCATAACAACAACTTTCTAATAAAAAAGGCTACAGTAGGCCTATTAGGGTCTCATCATTTGGAAGACAATTTGGAAATAACAGACTGAATAAAAAGGCCATGCTTGGGGAGAGAGCAAGAGAGAGCAAGGAGCTGTAGCCTATCACTGATTTCCCCAAAGGATTATTTGCAATTTCTTTGGTCTGACTCACCATCAAACCCTTCACCAAGCCTTTCTCAGCTCACTTGAGTACAAGTAGCTTATGAAGCAGGGATAAAACGGATAGGTAATTAAAGTGGAAATCTGGAGTAAAAACAACCTAGGGTCTATTTACGGTAGTTAACAACTTCAAACTTTTGATTGAGAGCAAAATTATGTTAACGTTTATTTGCATTATCACTGAGTGATGTTAATGATGCTGAGTGATGCGCACGCGGCAAGGTGTCACGTTGCTTTTTTATACCACTAACAATGTTCAAAATAGAATTACACTTCTGTGGTAGTGTGGTGAGGGTCTCTACAGACAAACCAAAGTATTGTGTACAAAGAGATCATAACAAGACCAGGGATGGATTAGCGAATGGGCCTACCGGGCCCAAGGGCTCAGGGGGCCCTGAAGCTCAAGCCTCTGTGTGAAGTCACTACACTCTTAAAACAAAGGGTTCTAAATGGAACCTTTAAGGGTTCTATAACTTGGTACATATGGCACCCTCAAAAGGTTCCATATAGAACCATTCCAGAGGGTTCAATATAAAAAAAAACCCTTAGGGGTTCTTTCATTTTTATAAAAGGGTTCTAAATAGAATCCAAGAGGTTCAATCATTCCCCCAAAACCTTTTATTACTTGTTAATCATATTTTAATGTTTAACCATAAATGATGATAATGACTGCCTTGGTGAAGGTAACAAATGACTTCCTCTGCACAGCTGATGCTGGACTCATTTCCATCCTAATCCTCCTTGACCTGAGTGCAGCTTTTGACACCATATCCCATCAGCTGCTTCTGGAGCGTCTTACCAGCATTGGAGTGCAGGGCAGTGTTCATCAATGGTTCACCTCCTATCTCTCTGGCAGGACACAGCTTGTCCAGATTTTGGACCACAAGTCGGAGAGTGCTGCTGTCACGAAGGGAGTGCCACAGGGGTCTGTTCTGGGGCCCCTGCTCTTCATCATCTACCTCCTCCCACTGGGAAATATATATGAGGCAACATGGTGTTCAGTTTCACTGCTATGCTGATGACACCCAGCTTTATATGTCCACCAAACCGACTGCCTCCCTTCCTCCTGCTGCGATGACTGCCTGTCTGCATGATATAAATCTGCGGATGACTAAAAACTACCTAAAACTGAACAGTAACAAGACTGAAATCCTTGTTGTTGGCTCAAAAACACTGCTGGCAAAGATGGAAAACAGACTCTCCCTATCTGTAGATGGCTCCAACATTCCCTGCTCCACCAAGGTGAAGAGTCTTGGTGTTATACTAGACGGAACACTTTCATTCACTGCCCATATTAACAGTGTGTCTCGCAACGCCTTTTTCCATCTGCGCACCATCGCAAGACTGCGCCCCTCCCTCAGTCAGCAGAGTGCAGAGGTACTTGTAAACGCCTATGCTACATCCCGCATTGATTACTGCAATTCCATCTTCTCTGGCATTCCACAGAAATCACTCCACCGCCTCCAAATAATTCAGAACTCTGCAGCCAGGATAGTAGCCAGGAAAGTCCACAAGCCACATAACACCTGTACTGTTGCAGCTACACTGGTTACCAGTTACCCAGAGAGTTCAGTTTAAGATCCTACTGTTGACATATAAGGCCCTGCATAACCTTGCTCCCAATTATATCACCGACCTCTTGGAGAGCTACACCCCTTCCCGCTCGCTGCGATCCTCATCAGCTAGTCTGCTCAAGGTGCCCAAGATGAACCTCAGCACCATGGGAGAGAGAGCGTTCTCCCACACAGCCCCAAAGCTATGGAACTCACCTCCAAACGACATCAGGCAGTGTGAATCCACTGCCCAGTTTAAAAAGGAACTGAAAACATATCTCTTTAGACTAGCCTATGGACTGTGATATGGCTAAATGGACTTTATATATGAAGGGTTCAGATGCAAAAGCCTCTAAATGCCACCTATGTCAAAAATGAGATAAAGATGGTGAGGGGATGCTCTCCACACATAGTATACACTAATCAAATAATTTAACTTCTAAACCCACTAAATACCACTCTCTTCCTGGTCTGAAATATCCTATAGGGGCCTGAATTTAAATGCTCATTTAAAAGAAAAGTGGTCAGACGGATTTAGAGGGTTTTGCATCTGAACTCTTCATATATATTTTATATATATATATATATAATTTTACTCCTTTTTTGATATATATTTTTTTTCTTCCATTTGTTTTATCTGTGAAGCGACCTTGGGTGTCCTGAAAGGTGTTTTTTAAATAAAATGTATTATTATTAGTAGTATTTATTATTATTACTAGTGATCACTGATGAATAGCCTATTGTATAGTGATTATCAATAATACTTGTAAAATTGTTTAGGAAAGAGGGATGTTTTTACTTTAAATGAAACCTACACAAACCTTTGTTTACATGCTGTAAGCCCTGTAATACTATGAAAGAATTGTGCCTGGCTCTATGCATAAAACATGAACAGGAAGGCCAGATTTAGAAATAATCAAGCAAATGTATTAAATGTATAATACAATAAAAGGTAATATTAACAAAGACTAGCTAATTTGATTGTAAAGTCTCAATACAGGAGACTCTTTTTTGACTTGGTATCATGAACAAATAATGCTCTGCAAAAGCCAGCGTGTGCTTAATCTGCCTGGGGTACTCCATGTGGCAAGGGCATGTGGCACATCCATCTCTCCACTTGCTATTGTGATGCCATCCATCTTTATGTTGGAATGTTGGTTGGAAACACGCTCAGTGGTTCCATATAAATGAGAAATAAGAGAGAGTCTAAGATGTGAATTAGTAAGAGTCTAAGTAAGAGTCTAAGATGTGAATTGACAGCATAAAGCAATGTTAATTGTAATGTTAAAAATATCAAATACCTTGCCCTTAGGGGTCAATACTGAGGGTGTTTTTCAGGCTTAGCTCTAAGTCCAGTCCATCCACAACTTCATTTCATGATGCATCTACAAATAAACAAACAAAACAAAACAGAGAAAATTGTGGTTACCAATAAATTGTTATAGAACTTACACCTGAACAGCACTGAAATCACATTATAGTAATATACTACTATACGGCTTTGCTACTCACAAGCTCTGGCACCTGAAGAAAAGGGAACATCTCCATCACCTCGCCTCATCCTGTCCATTATATTACTAATATCTGGCTGACGACGGCGCAGCTTGTTGTTTATGGTAGTCCTCCCCAACTGCTTCAAGGCCCATCATAATCTGAAAAAAAAGACATGCAGAAGAATGCAGAACTGAATTTATGTGAGCAATGATGATATAACGTTTCTCATACTAGAGATATATACTATACTATGTTCTCCACACCTGATACCTGTGTGTGTGTGTGTGTGTGTGTGTGTGTGTGTGTGTGTGTGTGTGTGTGTGTGTGTGTGTGTGTGTGTGAGGGGAGCGGGGAGGTGTTGAGGGGGGAGTAAAGGGGTGTGTGTGGGGTGATGAAATGCTGTGTGTGATTTACCAGTAGGCCTATTAGTCAGGGGGCCTATGTGGTTTCTGTGGGATTGAAATGTTAATTTTTGGAGAGTGGTTGGACTGTCTTTAGAGGTCATTGAACATGGAGAAATGGAGTCTCCATTTTTTTTTACCTGTTTTAACCCTATTTTTGTGAATTTGTATATTTCACTATAATTAACACCATACATTTAGCTGAAATCACTGGCTATGTTGAATAAAGTTCACAAAACAGTTATTTTCTTATTTTTAACAGTATGATTGTATGTCAGTATTATGATTGTATGTCAAACAATTAGAGATAAGATCAATAACCAGTTTCAGTTTCACCAAATACATATACTCCATTGCTGAAAGATAACAAAATCATAGATGAGACCTCAAACAACATTTACTTCATTTAAATATACACAACATATTAGATCTCACCTCCACAATTTCCTCATCAAAATCTACAACTAGTCTACTAAACCTTATTCCTACTCCCCTTCTTAAGACTGCTCTCCCCTTCCTGGATAATGTTTTGCTCTAGATTATAAATAATTCAATGCTATCAGGGCATGTACCGCAGTCGTTTAAGACATCTGTTATTAAGCCCTCCCTCAAAAAACCTAGCCTTGTATCGATACTGGTCTTCCTGGACCTCAGCGCTGCCTTTGACACCATAGACAATGACATACTACTTAGGCTTGAAAATTTGATAGGCATCAAAGACTCAGCACTCGCTTGGTTTAGATCAGTGTTTTTCAACCACTGTGCCGGGGCACACTAGTGTGCCGTGAGAGATCATCAGGTGTGCCGCAGAAAATTACCCAAATGTCACTTACTGGTCTAGAAAAGCAACTGTTGCATCAAATAATTTATAACCACATACTCTCATTGATTGTATGATTGCACTATTTGTGGTATGCAGGCATTGTACAATGGGGGGCCCATATCCAGTATTCACAGAATCATCACATATCCAGTTCAAAACAACAATTAAATTAGATATAGTCACCTACAAATTAAACAGAGGGCGCTTGTTATATTGAGCAGGTCTTGCATAGAAGCCATAGGCCATATCTGTGTATTATTTGAAATTTTAGGCTATGGTATGTTTATTTTTTCTTCACACAGGATTAGTGTGTTAGTGTGCCGTGGGACATTTTAAGTGTCAAAAGTGTGCCGTGGCACAAAAAAGGTTGAAAAACACTGGTTTAGATCATACCTTCCTAACCGTCAACAATTTGTACAGGTCCATAATAAACCATCTACCCAGATTATCGTCAAATGTGGAGTGCCTCAAGGCTCAGTACTGAGGCCCCTGTTGTTTAGCAGATGATACATAACTATACCTTTCCATAAAACCTGATGAATTAACACCGTCAAACTTGACACATGTATAACAGATATAAAGACATGGATGACGAATAATTTCCTGCTTTTGAACTCAGATAAAACAGAAGTCATGGTTTTAGGTTCTAAAAAGATGAGGGATATCCTATCCACATCACAGGCTACATATAGTGATCTTCCACTGACCTCATCTACAAGTGTTAAAAACCTAGGAGTTATAATTGACCAGGACCTAGCAAGTAATCACATAAAACAGATCACCAAAACTTAATTTTACCATTTAAGGAACAACTTATCCTTACCAGATGCCGAGAAATTAATGTTTTGTCATCTCAAGGATAGACTATTGCAATGCTATTGCAATGCTATTATGCTGGCTGTAATAATACCTGTCTAAAGAGCTTACAGCTTATACAAAATGCAGCTGCTCACACACAAAAAATATGAACATATTTCCCCCATCCTAGCATCTTTACACTGGCTACCTGTTAAAAGTCATTGACTTCAAAATATTACTTATAGTTCTTGGTTGGTTGCCTGCATTGAAAGAGGACACCTCATGAAAACGCTCTTTTGTCTGCTTCTGACAGAAGAAGCACTTGTCTATGCTGGCAGCAGCTGCTGCTGAACAAGTGTCCCTCTAGATGGACCTGATGCAGTTGCAGGTGTTGCTGCAGGTTCAGAAGATGGTCTACCGCGTCTTTTCTGAAGACACTGAGTCCTGCCTGCTTCACATGATTTCTAGTAGCGAATCTTAGCATGCTGCAAATGCTCACTGTTACAGGTGGATTTGTAGCAGTTCCTGTGCCAAACTGCTTTGTTCTGTTGTAAAATAACTGCACTGTAACAATGTAATCGTTGGCTGATCTGTGATACCTATCTCCATACTCTCTCATGGACAAAAACAAGAAATTTGGCATCTGTCTCTAGTGATGGGTCATTCACCAGTCCACACATATCTGCCACTGGATACATAGCCCAAAATCTGTTTCTTTTAGAATATGTGTGCCATCACCTGACTAACAGAAAGACACACCTCAGAAACTAGACTGTGCCACCATGAACTATGAAAATGTGCTTGCTCAAATGTAGAAGGCTAGAAGGTCACTAATATCACCAACCATGAAGAACAGAACACTATGTGCTTCAAGTTATTCGATATTCTAAATTCTATCACTGCCAGCTATCAACAGCCAACTGTCACTGGTAGTCAGGGATGGATTACTGCACGGGCCTACCGGGCCCAAACCCAGAGGCCCAAGGAGTCAGAGGGCCCAAGCCATTGCATGGAATCATTGCCTCAATATCAACACATCATATCAACACATAGGCTATGAATCTGATTGAAATAAAGTATTGGCCATCCCCAAAATGCACCAGAATACAGGAAATCACATCAAATAAATTTAAAAAATGTCCCGTGCAACAATTTAATCCCTTAATACATCTGGGCCCAGGGGCCTGAAAGTTCATAATCCGTCCATGCTGGTAGTGTCTCACTTTCTCTCTCTTACACACACACACACACACACCTGTCTGTTTGTCTAGCTGATCCTTTACCCTTTCTTTTCTTCACACTTAGGCTTAGGAAGGCCTTACAGACTTCAGCTGGTACTATGTAAAAGTCTATTAAACTTGATTTAACAGAGATCTCTGCACTTTGTGCTCTGAAAAAATGTTTTATAATGTTGTATTGTTTATGTGGTCCACCTTTGCACACTACCTTGTAGAATATCTTTGCTTTTTGGCACCAAACCCTATGCTATAATACCAGCAATGTGAGGTTTATGGACAAAACACCAAATTTGACCTTTTCTGAATTTGACCTTTGATTTGGGTCCTTCAAAACCTTCAACCGTTTTACTCTTAAGAACCCCTAGAACAAAGATATAATACTCTCCAAAAATTAACATGCGAATCCCACAAGCCCCCAAATTTGACACATAGGCCCCCCTACTATATAGTGCATTTTGACTAATTACATTAGCAATTAAAAATAAAAACAGCAGACATTTGTACAAAATCAGTTGCATGGATGTACGAAAGCATTGCTATTTGTTCAAAATGGGAAGCAACTGCTAAAATGATGTGCACAAGTGATAAGATGATATGGAGTTTGAACAGTTTTGAGAATTACCTTTCTGATCTGACAAATGTGACTAATTGTTGTCTGGATTATTGACTTTGTTTTTAGACTAATGTTAAGCCTCTTGTTATAGGCTAGCATGTCTTTGTCAGTTGTTCTCCCTCAGCTAATATTGTTGATTTTATCTTTATGGTTGGCTAAACTTACAGTAGGCTATTAGGCTATAAAAACTATCGTTGCCGTTAAAGACGAATGGTGTTTGTCTGTTTCTCATGCGCCGAGCAATTGTTCATAGAGGTCAGATCTGTGTGAGCCTTGGATGGATAACGGTTGTATGCTAGCGCCCCCCTGTGACATAAACAGGTTAGTTCTCACGATACAACACAGGCTCCAGTTCATTGCGTTCACCGCTGTGTTGAACCGAGTCACTCCAACATGGACTCGATGACCTTGCGCGCTTCTGTCTGCAATACTGTTTACCTCCGCGGTAACATGGGCGATTGGGTGGTAGTCTCGTTCGTGCACCAATAATCAAACCTTAGGCTACGTATCGGAATGCACTTAGGCTAATTCAAAAGATAAGCTTTGCTGACGAATGGCCAAATAAAATACATACCGTAGCTTACATCTGTCAGGAAACCCTTTGATTATCGAGTCCCTGTCGCTTTAACGTTCCAGACAAAACGCCCCATATGATTTTGGTGCTCCAATCATCAGTTACTTCGGTGAGAGGCAGACGGCGAATTTGTCGTTTTTTGCAAACATGGCGAAAGAGGACATATGTCTGCGGCTTGACGTACAGTAGCGATGTGAAGGACAGATGTTTTCATGGAGAAGCGTAATCGTGTTAAAAAGGAGGGTAAACGGAACTCCTGTGGCATATCAAACAGTTGATCACAATGGTAGGGGATCCATTTGGCTCTCAGCATGCTGGGTATATCATGTCTTACAAATGTTTGGAATGTTGTAGGCCTATAAAACTTGATAATGAGGTTAATAATAGTAATATGCATGTAACAACCCTGATCTACCCGCAAAATATTCCATAAATTATGCTGTTTGGATTATCGTGAATGTGGTAGAAAGGGACGTTAGTGAAAATATTGTACAGTAGACTATGTGATGACAGAAAAAAATATGACATTTAACAACTTGCAATGTGATGGCTATGCTGCAGCCAAAAGAGGGAATATCCGATTCAGACTTTAATGTGCTTTGTAGGCTTATTTAATTTGACTAAACTGGCATTATCATTGCACAATCTTATCATGTATAGAAAGATGAAACTGTGAATGATGTTTTCATCACAGTCCAGACTATAGCATGGATGCAAAAGTTGACCCAGAGAAACGTTTAGACCTCAACCAAGGGAACTTAACACTTCTGCTGGGCTGTTGTATGTGAGGGGGGGGGTCAGCGTGTGTGTATGTATGTGATAGAGTTGAGGAAATGGAGAGCAGTGATATCATCTGGGTTTGGATTACCTAAACTGTCGAATGGGCAACGTTTTTGGCGGAGGAGGACAAAAAGCTGACAGTAAGGTGCCCTGAAAGCTACAGGTGATCATCTTCAGTGATAGGCTTTTGTGGCAGTATGGACCATCCAAGGCAAGGCAAAGGCAAGTTTATATTTTTCATACACAGAGGCAATTCAATGTGCTTTACATAAATAAAAGCAAGAATATCATATCATAATCAAAAGACATAAAACCACAGTGTGCATCTAATCTGATTTCTAAACAAATCGCAGTGCTTTGAAGTCAATTCTGTGATTTACTGGAAGCCAGTGTAGGGAGTATTGGAGTCATGTAATCAGTTGATTTAACATAACAAATTCACATAGCTGCTGCATTTTGCATCCCCTAAGTGGGTACTGCAGACCCAGCCGGCGGTCCGACGTCTGATAACGTTGGAGGACAGTCAATCTGTGGCTCCAATCAGTGTGACAGACCTAATTTAGCTTGTTTGCAGCTGATTCAACATGTAGGCATCGGAGAGGTCGGGAGAAGGGTTGCTCTGATTCAGCTTGCCTACCTGTTGCTAAAAAGGATAGTGTAGATATCAGACGTTCCCTTAAGTCAGTGGTTCTTGAAGTGAGTGTGAGGCAGGCCCCACTAATGGGGAATAGAGACATGTCAGGTCGGGTGTGACGAACAGGGGGTTGCAACCAACAACCGAGAGAATGTCTTAGTTGTGCCTATCTTTATTAATGCTTTATAAATGCCTTTCCTTTTTGACAATGAAGATCATACATTCAAAAAAAAAATAGCCACACACAAACATAGGAGTCATAGACAGGCCTACATATAAATTAAAACAAAATAGCCACATACAAACATAGGAGTCATAGACAGGCCGACATATGAATTAAAACGACATCAGATCCAGCAGACCAAGATGGGAAATGTGATGTGGAAGCACAATGCAAAAATCATATTAACGTTTCCATTGTGCTGTGATGGGATCAGGTAGGGTTTGAAAATTCCCCACCTCCAAAATGGGGTATGACATAAAAAGTTTGAGCACCACTGCCTTAAGTAGTAAGTAGATACCATTCTGGTACTTTTGTCTCTGGATGACTGGATCTGATAACACAGTTTCACTTTTTTTCTCCTCAGCCTCTTTCTTTCTTCCACTACCAAAACACCCAGGACTGGCAATGCAATGCCAGTGTCACTTGCAACTTGTTATTAAACATATGCTTGATTAGTTGTAGAAGTAGGTTTACACACTTTTATGGTGAGCAAGGGTAGTGTGAAAATGGTAAGCAAGCACTGATCTGTTCATCTGCACCCATATATCTGCATATGGCGCAAGCAGCAGAATGGAGCCTATGTGCTAGTTCTCTTTTTTTAAGTTGCTTTGGATAAAAGCGCCCGCTAAATGCATACATATAGTTCACAGTGGGCAGTCTTAGCGGTTTGCACATTTTTTTCTGCAAACAGAATTACTTACCGTTTTTACTTACAGTTATTTACAGTTTTAAAAAATGTAGACATCCAGGTGTTAATTTGGCCAATACATTGACAGAGCTTAAAGGAGACCATAGTCATTAGGCAACAATCAAGCTTGGATTGGAAATCATTTTTCATTTTCTACCTTTCTTGAACAAATGGTTACATGATTTTTGCCATGACTATGCCTGAAAGTCCAACCCAATATTATAGTCTGTGTAGTTCTGATCATATTGTGATCAACAGTGTCTGCACTAACAGTACCGGCATCTGTCCCGAGGCATATCTAAAACCTGACTGAAAGTTGATAGCTGTTTGACACTCATTGCACATTCCGTGCTATGTTCTCACTGGGAGTATGAAGTACAAGGTTGTTGTGGACAATATTGAGGTGCCTTTAAGAGATCCTTTTGAAGGGCCATGGTCAGGGAGTGCCCTGTGCTTTTTGGGTGCTGTGCAATAGCTAGAAAAATAGCTGAAGGTCTCAAGCTAGAAAAGGACAGCCTACAGTAGCAATTGGCTGTGGATGAATAGAGGGTAGAATGCTGAATGTCTGGGGATAGAAAAAGCCAGTCAGAAGCAGCCTCTGCATACTTGCAGGGACACTGAATGTTGACCGTTGGCTCTTCTTAAAGGTTTTTTTTCTGAATGCCACAGTAGCCTCTAGTAGGGTGGAATGGGAGGGTGACAAGAAATCAGGAGTGTGTGGGTGGAATACTGGTGCATCAGGCTTCTGATGGTTCTCTGTGATTGGGTCAGACACTGACGCTTCCTCTTCACTCTTCTCGTTCGATAGCCTGTCCTCAGCCTTGATAGGTGACATGGATGATACATCTGTAGGCATTCAGGGACACTGAATGTTTTTGCAGCTGAGTGACATTGTGGGGTTGCGTAACCTCTACACAGCCCTCACATCTGGAGGAATGGGTTAATATCTAGGTCAGCTCTGGCTTCCCTGAACATTGGCATGTTTCCAAAAGTCAAAACTGGATTCAATATGTAAACTGAACATTCTCCTCGCTCAACAAGCAAACATTTATTTAATGACATTTTAATCACCTGTGAAGGAAAATCCTCATAATGTGCCATTCCAAAAGGCAAAACTGAGAAAGTGGTATGACTTACTGTAGCATGGGATCTTCTATTGTAATGTACGAAATAAATATCAAACACTCCTAATCTTGACTTCTCTTTGTTAATAGTTTGAAGCAAGCATCTTATTAAAATGCATAACAAACACACAATAAATGCAAAATCTAAAGTTGTTGTTTTTTTGACACTCTTCACTGTTGTAACTACTCACCTATAAATGTGTAATTGCAGTCTGTAAGATTAAAACAGTTTGTTAGTGATAATGGCAGTAATATGTGCATCATGGAATAATTCCCTTGGATTGGTTGTTGGTCTTTTTTTGATGTCTTGTTTTGATTTAGCTCATAGTGGAGAAAACAGCTGACCACCCGACTGCAGAGTTCTCGCTGCTGGAGGATGTGGCCCTGCACTTTACCTTCCTGATGGACCGGCTCAATGACCAGCGCCTCTTCCAGCCGGACCTGTGCGACGTGGACATCGTGCTGCTGCGGCACCAGGCCACCTTCCAGGCCCACAAGGGCGTGCTGGCGGCGTACAGCCCCTTCTTCCACTCGCTGTTCGGCCACAGCAAGGAGCTCCAGCGCGTGGAGCTGGCGCTCGAGGCCCTGCAGCCCCAGGGCCTACAGCAGATCCTGGACTTCATATACACCTCCAAGCTGCTGCTGACCAGCGGCAACGTGCAGGATGTGCTGCGGGCCGCCACCGTGCTGCAGATGACCGACATCGCCGCCTCCTGCCGGGAGCTGCTCAGCCACGGGTCCCTGGCCGGGGTGCCCAGTGCGGCGGGGGACGAGGAGGCCAAGCAGGGCGCACAGCTGTGGACCAACGGTGGTGGGGACGGCGGGAGGGCCGCTGCTGTGGCTGCCTACCGCGCGGACGTCAAGCAGGAAATGGAGTCAGCCAGCGCAAAAATCTACGGACGGGAGGGCGGAGGGACCCAGTTCACCCTGCATGTGGAGGACGGCCCGCTGAAAAGCGAACACCCGGGCAACGCCAAGCCTGTGCAGTTCCTCAAAAAGGAAGGGGAGGACGCAGCGGTGCAGGGGGCTTTGAGCGTCCCTGGAGACACGCAGCAGATCATCGTGGAGTTGAACCTGAACAATCAGACCCTCAATGTGTCCAAAGGCCTGGAAGAGCAGCCCTCCCCAGTGCTGCTGCCCTCTGCACACAGACAGCCAGGAACGGACCAAGCTGGACGTGACGAGGAGAAAGACAACAAAGAGGCCGAGGAAGATGACGACGATGACGACGACGACAACGAAGACGTGAACATGGAAGAAGGGAAAGCGGCGCAAACCGAGGAAGAGGAGGACGACCAAGGAGGGTCCAGCGAAGAGGAGGACGGACACAACAGCGATCAAGCCATAGCAGATTTCACCCCACGTCCACCCCAGCGACAAACCAGGGTGGCGGCCATGTTTGTCGGAGCATCTCCCCTGAGGAGCCGTCTGGCGGGCCAGCAGGGCAAGCTGATCAGTGGCGGCGTCCGATCCGAGGAGCCGGAGGGCCAGGGCCTGAAGGTGCGGCTGGAGGAGAGGCAGACCTTCCCCTGCGTTCGCTGCCCACGCAGCTTCAACAATCACTGGTACCTGGAAAAGCATGTGAGCGCCACGCACCACCGCATGCAGGTGTGCGACAAGTGTGGCAAGCGCTTCCTGTTGGAGAGCGAGCTGCAGCTCCATCAGCAGACCAACTGTGAGAGGAGCATACAGGTGTGTGAGCACACACAGGGGCCTCGCACAAACATTACGCACACTTACACACATGCACATGCGCACACACACATACACACTATCACATGCATCTACATGTACTATCAGAATATGAAGCCAAGCCACAGGAGGTGTGGAAGAGAAGGTTCTTTAATCCAATACTTTAGGGAGTGTATTATGTAACCTTTGGTGTTGATGTGTTGTGGTTGGCATTGTTGTTTGTAGTGTGGTACTTGTGGAAAGGCCTTCAAGAAGCTGTGGTCACTGCAGGAACACAACAAGATTGTCCATGGTTATGCCGAAAAGAGATTTTCCTGTGAGATTTGTGAGAAAAAGTTCTACACCATGGCCCATGTTCGCAAACACATGGTTGGTGAGTATACTGATGGCTCTTCTTTTTCTGAATGCCACAGTAGCCTCTAGTGGTGAGGTCGCTGAATTGCAGTTAACT
Source organism: Alosa sapidissima (assembly GCF_018492685.1). Lineage (NCBI taxonomy): Eukaryota > Metazoa > Chordata > Actinopteri > Clupeiformes > Clupeidae > Alosa > Alosa sapidissima. The sequence continues at coordinate 51,848,046 of NC_055957.1, read as the reverse complement.
GGATACTTCTTCAAGCATGTTGGTGAAATATGGTGGCCCTCTAGTGGCGTGCAAAACGGTTTGTCCTTTCTGTCAACTTTTGAGAATTGAGAATTACTCAAAACTAGATTTTTCATGCAGTCACTTAGCGCAATAGAGATTGTGAAAGTGAAAGTCATTCTTTAGCATTCTCTCCTAAGATACAATCTTTATCATATGGCTCACAATAGCCTTGCCATTATGTTCCTACTGACAGCACACACAAAAGAAATGCCATTTACTTGTGAGACATGTGGAAAGTCCTTCAAACGGAGCATGTCTCTGAAAGTCCACTCCCTCCAGCATTCAGGCGAGAAACCCTTTAAATGTGAGGTAAGAACAATGCTCCTACTGCAGCATCCCACTCTCTGCCAAATGGAAGGAAATTGACTGAAATTGGCACTGAAAGGTCTACAAGTGCACATGTTGAAAAGCATCTCTTGTTGCAGAACTGTAGTGAGCGCTTCCAGTACAAATACCAGCTGCGCTCCCACATGAGCATCCACTTAGGCCATAAGCAGTTCATGTGCCAGTGGTGCGGCAAGGACTTCAACATGAAGCAGTACTTTGATGAGCACATGAAAACACACACAGGTGAGTCACACTTGCACACACACACACATACACACTCTCTCTCTCTCACCTGATTCTTATCCATGACTTTTAGAAGTTGGCATAAAGGAGATAGGTGCATGCATGGGGGGGGGGCACTGTGGTGCAGCAGGCTAGAGTGCCCATACCATGAACGGGTCAAAGCACTCACGAGTTGGAGTCCAACCTGTGGTCATGTCCCTATCCCACCCCATCTCTCTCTCTCCCACTCACTCATTGTCCTTTCCAAATAAAGGCAAAAAGGCCAAAAAAATACTTAAAAAAAAAAAAGAGATAGGTGCATACATGTGTAGGCCTTTCGACTGGTTTAGTGGTTGCATGTGTCTTTGCTCTACAGGAGAGAAGCCATACATCTGTGAGATGTGTGGAAAGAGCTTCACCAGCCGGCCCAACATGAAGCGGCACCGGCGCACGCACACCGGCGAGAAGCCGTACCCCTGCGACCTGTGTGGCCAGCGCTTCCGCTTCTCCAACATGCTCAAGGCGCACAAGGAGAAGTGCTTCCGAGTGACCAACCCCACCGCCACAGAGGCCGATTGGGCGCCTGCCTCTGGCCCTAGGGCCTCGGCCAATGAAATGACTCCCCTGACTGAAGATGGATTGGGGTCCTCTAATCACAGCACAGCGGCGTTTCCATCTCCGCTGCTGCCGCCAGCTGATCGGAGTTTGGGGTTGCCGTCTCTCTCCATGTTCTCCTCCGGACGGCTCCACGCTGAGGACCACTGACCACTCCACTCTCCGTTTTGTAGCCCTGGAACTCTATAAGGTACTTCTAGTCAAACTCTATATAGGAAAGTATAGCATCTATTGAGAACAATCAAGTGATTAACAGCTCTATATTTTATACCGTGAATCCAAATATACTATGTCAGTCTGTAGTATTTACAAGCTAGTCTGTGACTTTATGTTCCCTGCGTGTTGCATTGATGTCATAGAAATGTATGTAGCAAAACCCTAGATACTAAGCACTTTTTCTGTTTCATTACACTCATTTTCATCTTCTAGGGATTTTACAATAGTTCCTCTAAGGTCTGTTGATGATGAGTTGATGTTAATTGAGTTTATTTGTATGTGTTGTTAATTGCTTTTCAGTAAGACTGATATCCAAATGTAGGATTTTGCAACCCTCACCCCTTTCCTCGTACAATCAGCAGTGGCACTTTACCAGTCCAGAGACTCCTCAGGGCAACGCCATGCCCATGTGAAGCCAATATGATAAGCCCATTACCTAATGATTCTCATAGGAGCTTATTGGTTATACTGTTGATATCCTTGCTACTCATATCATTGATTAGTCCAAGTTACTTCTGCTGGTTTGTTTGTTTTGTTACTGCGTAGTGTTAATGTAATTCATTTACTCATTGGCAAATTCAAATGCTTATACTCACTGGCACTGGCATCAGCATTAGAGATATCTAGATGGCACTTTAACCAGAATTTGACATTCCGTCTCGATAAGATCTGTGTTAATTACAGAGCACAGCACAGGCTTGGTGAAGGTCACACATGGTAGATGCAGATTTACCACAGATATTCCAATATGGTGGTTATTATGAAGTATGTCAGCACACAAATCAGTTTTATCGTGAGATCTTAAACATTTCCTATCTGCATTTCATATGTTCAGGACAAATGTAAAATTCACAGGGTTTTGAATGTAAAAGAGATTGTTGCAGTGCAGAGCAATTGGAAATCGTTACTGAATGGCATGTATTGCTTGTTTTGATTTTGTTATTGAATGGCATGCAATGCCTTTGTTGGCAGTTTAGATGCTCTTTTAGACTTAAAAAGTCTATCAGGCTTAAATCTTGTTTAACCGTTAACAGCTTTAAAGAGTGTATTTTCCTTAGAGCAGTACCAAACTATAAGGTTGTTACACGGAGCTTTCACTTTGGCAACAGTAGATCAGTGTCATCTATGAAGCATGTGGGAGCCTATAAGCAGAAAGTTGGCAAGTTTCTGAAATCAGTATGCTATGTTATGGCAGTGCTTATGTTAAGCATTTAAAACTATTTTTTGTTTTAGGTTTGTTACTTACCCATACACATCTCCTTCAGTTAGTTTTATATGATTGTTTAGTCTGTAAATTGATCTAGATGGAATCTTTTGGAGCATTACATTTGCTGTCATACAGTTGTTTTTACAGTTTAGGCCATGTAATGGTGAAGCTGAAGCGGTGCACTCAGATGAAATGAACACATCTCAAAAGTAGCGAATTGGCCTTTTAGTAATGGCACTTTGCTTGAAATTTAGTGAAGTCAGAAAGCATGATGCATAATGACTAAGTCTGCAATTGTAATTTGTTGCTTTGCAAAATTTGTAATGCACAGACATTAGGCTAACTTTGTGCAATAGGACAATGTGTGCTATTTATTGGAGATAGGCCTGACAGAAGCCTGTGGTTAAGTAATAGAGATGAAGGACACTATTGATATTGCAGCTGCTGGCAAATTCCAATTGCAGAAAAGTATGATTGTTTTAGGGAACACCTTAATTTTAGAATCTCAAAAGAATGATTGGTGCTGTCAAGTGGACTTGAGTGAAGAGATTGCTAACTGTCAACTTCCAGTGCTTTTATGTTATGAGGATTTGGAAACTGCTTGCCGGTGAAGTTTTTTACAAAAACACAGTTGATATTTGGTCTCAAAGCATCATGGACAAATCACTGATGTATCAGAATTCACAGCTCATTTAGCAAAAGCAGATTATGCAGTGTGAACTCATCCTCAGCTACTGTATGTGTAGCTGTGTGGAGGTTTAATCATCCACATTACAGAGTTTTGGAATCTTACTTTGGAATACCGATATTATGAATATGAATTTGGATTTTTTTTTTGCATTTTAACATAATTTTATTCATAAATGAATGATTCGATTAGGATTATATTTGAAGGAAACTATATTTTGTGTTTGAGGAATTTCCAGCCCATAAGCACTTTAATATGCCAATTATTGCCATTTGATCTTGTGTTCTTTTTAATAATGTTGCACATAATATTCATATGTATGTAGCTCTCATTTGTAAATTGAGAAAAAAAGCTTACTAAACCAGTTACTGTATAAACCCAAAAGATATTTAGAGGATTACATTTAAGACAACACATTGTGGTTGTGCTTTACATTTATGGTGGCAGTTGTATTTATGTAGAGAATGTGGAACAGCTCCTTTCCCAAACAAATTCAATCTTGACAAAATTTGAATCACATCAAACAATATGTATGTTACTCTGTCTGAGGATACTGTAACTCCAAGATACCCTAAACATTATGATGAGGAGTGGGGCTGTTGATGCTAGGTGGAGCAGATTGCTATGAGTCTTCTGACCAAAAGTAAAACATGACACATACTGTAAGCATGGAGGCTATAAGGAAATTACACAAATAGTCTCGTGCAGTTTTGTTTAAGTTGAGAGGCCAAAGTGTGTTAGCATCATTTGGAAGATCACATGCAAATAAATCTTTGTTTCTTTTCTTCTTTATTTTACCTGTTGCAATGACTCCACAAGTCCAGTAATATTTCAGTCAGCTAACATTGTGTGTTTGTAGGCCTATACTTGTTTGTTTTTCAACAACCATAATCTTGTTTATGACCGTGCATATATTTTTGTTTCAATAAGTGGTTAATTTGTTATATTAACAGAAGTGTTAGAGTTTGGAAACACCACGTGTGTAATGTCTAGAGGTGCTAATAATATTGGTCGATATATTCTGGCATATGTGTGTTCATTTGTAAACTATATGTTCAAGAGAGGAAAAATAGAAGTATACTGTATTACAAAATATACCATGTAATTTTGAAATAAGTGTTCTTCCCACTGTTTCATAGATGCAAATTAAATATGATATTTCTCATTATGTATAATTTTCCCTGTTTACTTTGTGTTTATGTGTATCTGTGTGTAGTAGTAGTAGTAGAAGTAGTAGTAGTAGTATTACTGGTGTAGCGTTTATAGGCTTTCCGTCATGATTTGAATCGGACTTGGAGTGCTGCATTGCTGGTCAGTCATACATATGATGTGCTGGCACATCAAGAGTAAACAGTGAAGAAGAAACACACACACAACATGTTTTTTTAAAATATGGTCTTGTCTTGTTTAATGCAATGTTGTCATGGTAGTAAAATGTGTACTTACAGTAATTAAGAATCACAACATATTCATTTTCACATTATCCAAATATTCATATCACTTAGTAAGCAAATAGCAAAGACCCACTCATACACACATACACATTTTTATTGTTTTGAAAATACATATGAAAAGTAATTTCCCTTCACAAATTTCAATTTTATTTGTGTAGCAGAAATTAGATGATTTTCAAGAGAGAACCTGTCAAATCCACATGACTTGACTATTTCTCTCCCTCTGCTGTTAGAACCTGGGAACAACATTAACAGGGAGCTCCAGCATGAAGATCATGCTTTCTGCAGCTTCATATTCCAAACCTTTTGTTTCACGAATCATTTAAACAGCCCCATGCAATAAAATGTTGCCCCAGTGTTATGTGTTTAAAACAAGTGGATGAGCACATTTAGGAAGCCATTTTACCACTCAAGCCAAGGCACAATATAATGCTAGTCCAAATTTCCACAGCCTCTTGTGACTGTGGACTCTCCTGCGCGCTCCATTACTGCTGTTGTTCTTTTGTGTTCCTGACATGTTGCAACCACCCTGAAGTCAACGGCATGGTGATCACAGCTTGTCAAGACGCAGAACGTTGAGTCGCACCCCAAGAATCGTGGCGCCCTCAGCGTACTTGATCTCCCTCAGCATGCCATTCCAGCACCTCTCCTCCTCATCAAACCTGCCAGAGGCGAAAGGTTACCACGGTTACATCAACAGTCCATTAGCTCTCCACACTTAACATTTTGGATAACTGATTCAAGGAGTTGCCGTTCAGTTTAAATTCTGCTATAGTGTCAACATGCCTAATCCAAATTGATGTCTACACATTGAATTACCTTTGATGACTTGCTTGCGAATGTTTATGTTTAAACCTGTTTAACCTCATCTGTTATAGCTCCTCCGTGTTTATGTGTGTATGTATTTTAGAATGAATCTCAGAAGGAAAATTAAGTCACTCACCTCCAGATGTCGTACATCTCAGTGGGAGTGAGCTTCTCGCTGTCCTCGCTGGGCATCATGGCAAAACCGCCCACAGCGTAGAGTGCGCCGCCCAGGGTGGTGAGGTTGAGGGAGCTCCTCTCCTGCGGGAACTCTACGCCCTCCGACCACCTGAGAACAAGTGGAGCAGTGCTTATTTACCATTCTGGGACAACAGATTCATTCTTTTTAGCTTTCATGATCAGCAAGTCTGAAATTTCCCTTCCTTATGTTGTGTTTTTTTTTATTGACACAAGGGATTGTCACTCACTTGTTAGTGGCGATATCGTAGACCTCAACGCTACTGGTCAAGCCGTCATCAGTAACACCAGTCACTACATAGATCTTGTCGTTGTGCACAGCGGCGCCGAACAGAGAACGAGGGGTCTTCATTGGGGCCAGTTCCTTCCACTCAAACTTCGTAGGGTCATATACACAGACCCGTTTCAAACACTTCCTGTCATAAATGATGAAGAAAATTATGAATTGATGCAAAGAGTTCCTTTTCCAAAGCCTGTAAGTGAACCCCACTTGTGCTCTTTTGTTATGTTGTGTACTTACACAGTTGACACAATATCAGAATATTTGTCAAGATCCCATCTCTAAATCCTAGCTGTTATGTGATCTTTTTTTAATGTTTCCATATTCATCCCTAATTGTTGAATCCAGGGCCGTTCTAAGGACACTTACTTGCTCTCAGACTTGCCCCCAATGACATAGACCATTCCGTTGTGCGACACCGTTCCATGAGCATACACTGTGTAGGGAAGAGGATCCGACTCTCCCCACTTGAAAGATCTGCACAAAAGAAAAACAAAATACTCCAATAAAGCTTATAGCACACAAACTGATGATGTAAAATAAATATGGATTCACAATGGAATGTTCAGGTATGTTCGGGACAGTTCAGATCAGGACAGCTCTTTACTCACTGACGGTCGTAGATCAGGACAGAGTCCAGAGCATGTTCTCCCTCTTTCAGCTCTTTTCCTCCCACAACAAAGATGGAGTTCTCGGCCTCTGCTAGGCCAAACAGGCAGCGGGCGTCAGGGATGGAGGGCATCCCCAGCCAGTCACGACTCACCGGGTCAAACTGAGTCACAGAACAAAAACAAGTCTGAGCAATTACCAAACATTGTTATTACCAAAGGTTCTTTTCTCATGTAACCACTCATGTTGTTGATATTCAGCTGAGGTACTACAGAGACAGCTTTCAGCTGGCTTTGGACATAGCTGGATATCAAAAGCAATATAATGTCTGTCTTCTCTGTCTTTCTGTCTGTCTGTTTATCTGTCTATCTGCCTACACCCATTTTCATTATTTACGTCCTGAATGACTTGTCGCTGTATAATACATTCTTCAAGTCTTGATTTGTCATTGTATGATACATTCTTTTGTTTGAGACATTTTTATTTAAAGCCTAAAACAGACACTCTGAATTTGAAAGCCACTCTGAATCTGAAAGCTTTCTCACCTGCAGGAAGTAGGACGTCAAGGCCTCCTCCTTGTCTTGCTTATCGATGAAAAGACCCCCTGCCACAAAGATCTGGTTCTCTTTGGTCACCAGGCTGGAGTGATTCTTTGGGACCTCAGTAGATGTGGATGCGACGTAACATATATTTCCCACCGGGTCGTACGCTATCGTCCCAGTGTCACTGACCATCAGAATGAGCTCTGTCAGGAACATGCCGAAGCGCAGGTTGTCATTTAGAATCCCAGGGAGTAAACCATCCTCTTCCTCTTCTTCATCTTCCTGTCCCTTCTCCGACTTCATGGGCTTCGGGAATATTCCTCTTTGAGCATCCCTGATGAGCTGAAGCTGTTTTTTGAGCTCCGTGTTGGGCTTGATCAGTTTGTGTCCCTCCACTTTATTGGTGAAATAGTCCTCCGACATCAGCCGGAAGCGCACACAGTGCAGGAGGTCAGGCAGGTCTTTCAGCCTCTCCTGCTTGTCGTAGCTCACCCAGTCCATAAGAGACTCAAAGACCACCTCCTCCTTCTCCACATTGAGCGAGTCGCAGGTGATGATGGCCGCCAACTCGCCTGGGCCCAGCTGGTGGAAGTCCTGGTCTCGCACAATCAGATCGTAACGCTCACAGATGAAATCCCGGGCATCAGAGGCTAAACGTGGACAGTCCAGTAGAAGCCCTAGTCTGAAGATTGCCAAGCAGTTACTTAGCACCAACTTGCTCTGAAGGTAGGACACACAAACGCTGAAGATGGAGGGGATCTGGTACATGTTGGCCACCATGAAGATATCCTGAACGTTTTGCTCCGTCAGATTGATATCAGATGTGTAGAGGTACCTCAACACCATGCCCATGACACTGGGGTCCACGTCCTTCAAGACGATCTCCCTTTTCTTGCTCTCCTCCAGGTTGGACAGGAACATGGCCTTAAAGTAGGGGCTACTGGCGGCCAGCACCAGCCGATGACAGCGGAACTCCTGATCCTTGACTTTCAGCACACAGTCTACAAACTTGTCGTTCTCCAACAGGTCGCAGAGGCCATCCTGCAACAGGGTCTGCTGGTACATGCGTGGCTGCTCCACCGGGTCCACTCCCGCCACCGCCATGTTGGTACAGACTTCTGGCACTGTGAGCGTACGCTTGAACAGGAGAGTGTCCTGGTCACTTCCCACAGCAGAACAGACTTAACAGCTCAACTCAGAAAATGGCAGAGGAAAGGAGAAAGAAAGAGAGAGAGAGAGAGAGAGAGAGAGAAAGGGGGAGGGAAAGAGGGAGTGATAGCAAATGAGGGAGTGAGAGAGAGAAAAAAAGAGAGAGAGACCAACTGCACAGACCATGCCAGAATGTGTCAGAGTGAATGCACTCTTCAGCTGTCTCTGGCAATCAGCTAACCCACTAGCCTGTATTTATTTATAGAGTCCTACTCACAAAACTACTAGGAGTCCATTTTGGAGAGGCTGTAACTTGAGCTGCCCATCCTCCATCTTTACGCAGTCTAGAGCTGACCAGCTGAGGCGCATGTCCACAGGGAGTATCAGGTCTTCAGGCCCGGCCCTTTGAGTAAGGTTGGTGTGCATGTATCAATGTGGACCAACCAATAGGAAATGGGTCTTGTGTCAGTCTTACATCTCTGAGTCATATATACGCTCCTGAGATTCATTAGATAAAGAACACATTAAGAGACGTGTAGTGGAAATGGTTTGAATGTCTTCTGTCATCAAGACAACTGGGCCCCCCTTGTGGTCTCAGCTGGAAGGTATTTTGAAATGTGCCATGTTGTGTATGATGACTTAAAGTATTTGTAGATGAAGGCATATACCCAGTCTTTGGCATTGTAATTCAATATGCAAAATGAAAAAATAAAATGAATATCAGTTATATGACTCAAGGAAATCTAGAACTGTATATCATTAAATAGCCCTACAATGACAGCAACCTGCACCCTCAGAGAATCTGACAGCCAGAGTCAGTGTGTGGGTCAGAGAGTGTTTTAATCTCTGCCACTGAGCTGATACCGGCCAAGTCTCGAGGTTAGCAGGCTGAGTGGCTGACCCATATCACCAGAATTTCCCCCCACAGGGCCCACTCTAATGAGGGCCTCTTAGCCCACGCTTCTTCACCACGCAGAGCACTGGAGCCTGCCTGAGTGATGTCAAATGTCAGAGTTAATCTACCCGCACAGGGGGGAAATGATGGTGGGTTAAAAGCAAGTGTGTGTGTGTGTGTGACAGTATGACTTGGGATATGAGCACACTGCCTTTTTAGCGACACGCCAGGACATTCCCCTCACACTGTGTCACAAGTTAAAACTGTGGGTCTGACTTGTGCGGAAAAGATTACTGGTATTGCTGATAAACTGGATTTATAAGGTAGTTGTGATATGATTATTAACTTTTGTTATATCATTAACATACAATCAACAAATGAACCAACTTTCATTTAATTCAGTTTAAAATAGTATTGGTATTATCTTTGTGTGCTGATCACCTGTCATGGGTATCCATGTTGAATAGCAGTGTGACTTCCATACCTATAAGCAGCTGAGCAAAGGGGGGCTTAAGTTGGATATCATCCCATTCTTGTGCTTTACAGATATTCCCAGCAGATTAGCTGCTCTCTCCCCTGCTGTTGGGTACAGGAACTCTATCATATTAATAGATACAGACATTCAGGTATGGCAAGGGAGGTGACTGGATCCACTATATGGCAGCTGGAGAGCAACTGTCCAGCTGCCATTTTACCCTTTGTCTGATCATTTTAATAAATAAAATTTTAATGCCATTTGAGAAATCCATCAATCGTCAATCTTGCCTTAGGTATTGAAGCAAACATAAACACATGCAATTTACACAGTTTACGCTTGCTACAGTATTGTGGAGTCATGTGCTTTTAAATTAGCATGCTTAAAACTAAAAACCAACACACACAGCCATACAATTGTATATATTATAATTTTAATATATTATACAATATATTATTATAACTTATCTGCATAAAATATTTGGCAAGGCTTTCATATTAATGTTAAAAGTATGTGTGTGTGTATGTGTGTGTGTGTAGGCATTTGGATGTGTACATGTTGTGCTTGTGTGATCATGTTTCAGTCCAAGGAGAGGTGATGTTTATCTACAGCAAGTGCACTTGAGGGCTATTCACAGTTCAACATGATGCGACACCTTCTTTCACACAAACAGCAACAGATTTGTGCAGCACGGTGGTGGCTTGGGCGATGGAGCGGCTCGGTCTTGGTATGTAGGCTCACACAGACAGAAGAGAGCGAGATACGTGAGGCGCAGCTCAAACTGGCCTCGACTGGTCAGTCCACTGTCTTTTTTACTCAATCTTGGGTTTCTCGACAGCCTCTTGCTCCTCCTGCAGGGCCTGCTGCCTCTCTCGCTCCTTCACCAGCTGTACACCACAGTAGGTCACAAACAGCACGGCCAGAGTGGACAGTGGAAAGCCTGCAGTGGGAACAAAGAGCATGACTGTACTCTCACCACAATCCCTGCACTCTCAAATGTCCGGATGGATGTCCCGCTGGCTATGCTAAGAGCTTTTCATTTCTGTCTCACTCTCCCTTTGTGTTCTCTTCCTCCCCTTCCTCCCACTTCTTTCACATCATTTGAGTATCTTATTTCCATGATTATGTTAACCTGTTTATATTTCTGTGCATGCTTTTGTTGCAAAGATACATTTAAATAAGCCTACTGGTCCATATAGTAGAAGAGGAAAAGTGTACATGGTTTTCTAATTCACATTCATTCACCAAACTCCAAACTCTTTGTTACCTTTCACAACCAGTCGCTTAGCAACAAGCTTGGCGAAGTCCAGGCTGTTCAGGGCAAGGATGTTGTAAAGGATGATTTGCCAGAAGTTCAGTGCGTTGAATACACTCCTGATTCTGCGTGACATGGCTTCAGACAAAAGCCCCTGTGGAAACATTGAAGAGATGATGATATTTACAACCACAACATTATAGCTTTTATCTCCTCTCGCAGAAGCAGATAACTATTTCCACATGTGTTCATTAAAAAGGATCTGTGCTTTCTCAATGTTTTTACCTCAATTGTTGAGAAAGGTGGCAGTGAGCAGAGTTTAGCAACCCACAACTCGAAGTTCAGACCGAAGCAGTTGAAAAAGGACCAGATGTACACAAGCTCACAAGGACCCAGCCACAAAGTTGTGACGATGAATGTGCAAATGGTAGCAACAAGCTCCCTGAAAATCCCATCGTGGTCTTTCCCAATGTAGTCATACACATATCTGTTCAGGGTGTTTAGAGAGAAAGGATCCAATCAGACTCAGCAAACAGCACTCTTCTGTTTTTGGAAATTCACCTCTTTGGATGACACATTTACCTTACCTTAATTGACAATATTATTTTACCAGTGTTCCATTTATCAGTGGCTGCCCAACTAGTACCAAAGTAATGGAAAACTTGCATACTGTATTCTAGACAGAGGTGTTAATGATGTATATGATGTTTCCCAATACTCACTTGCAAAGCCAGTCGTTGATTCCCCTGTCAAAATGCCTAATACGGAAAGACAGGAAAAACATTTTTATCACACGTTTACTCTGCTTTATTTCATGTATGTGGCATACCTAGTGTCCACACAAACAAAGATACTTACGTTTCAGCAAAAACATAGAGCATAGTAATACATTTAGGTGGCTGAGGTGGGTCGAGATGGTCCAGTCTAGCCACAGTGTTGATAACACCAAACATGACGGCTGCTTTCACCCAGTCGTACACCAGGTTGGAGTAAGCCAAACCAGCTGGTAAGGAAAAGATTGGCAAAACAGAGAGACTGCATTACATATACTATCTGTGATCATTCCTTACAAAACACACAGACATCTGATATTGGTGGGTTAGGAATGTGTATGGTGTGCACAAACCAAGAGAACAGTCGGAGAGCTGTTTCACCAGTTTCATGTCCGCCGGGATTGTCAAAATGTAGAGGAAATGGAAGAAGACGTCCACCATCAGAATAGCACCCAGGTGAACAAGAGCTTTAATGGTGATGTCCCACATCTCTCTGTCCTTGCGAGTTAGGTTGGGGTTGTTGGCCTGTGTATGTTTAACAGCACAACCATGTCAACACTACACTTAGTACTTTCGTAATATCACAAATGAAATACAGCCTTCAAGTACACTCTTTCCAATATCTTCTGAATACAATGAGCTCCACCTAGTTTGTAATACTCATGGGCATTTTTATGGGTAACGTATTTAATAGGTTGTGAGTATGCATGCCTAATTTTAGAAACTATATTATTCCATACAAATGCATTCCTCTAGAACTAAAATGTACCTTGAGATGCTGAAACAGACAGACCAACTTTTGAATATAATAGTGGAGGGTGAATTATATATGACTGATCTTAACTGATGTTGACATAAGTCTAAAGGAGCTTGAGAGTGAGCGGTGAAATATTCATTACCTGAAAACGGAATTGATCAAATGTCATTACAGGTCCAAAGTAGAAGAAAGGGAGGTAGAAGTTGTACTTGAGTAGTTCTACGAAGGTGTAGTTGCCATCCTTCTTCTCACAGTTCTCCAGTGCAAAACTCATACAACGCATGATGGAGAACCCACAGCCCCCATAGAAGAGAATGTCCTGCAGCTCAAAGGATCCGGTCACAAAGCCAGCCTGTGAGAGTAGAGTAGTACATGGACACAAAACAAAATATATCCTCATGAACTTCAGAAAAAAAAGAACATGGACAGAGTCTCCTCATTAGCAAAGAAAGATCACATTGAATGTGATCAAAGTGAGAACCTATGTGTGTCATTATGGGTAAAAGGTAGGGGTATGACTCTACAATCTCTCAACAGACACCTACCTGCCAGGACCCGTAGGGCTCCATCTTGATAGTGGCTAGACTGCAGAGACCTGCCACAAAGCAGATCCACTTCCTCTTCACAAGGGCCACGGAGTAGAGCATGATGCAGTGGGCCAGGATGAGTGTGATGAAGGACCAGCCCATGCTGATCAGGATGGCAAAGAGGCCGTACACCATGTACATCATACCCCTGTCCTATGGGTAACACCAGATATGTTACCACTGCTCTCAACTCAAGCACTGTTCATTCAAGAAAAGCTCTATACTTCTCGAGGAGACTGTGTGCATTCTGGAGACTCCAGATTATTCAAAAAGCGTATTTTTTAATCAACTAGGATCCTATTTGATACACTTGTTAGAAGTGGCCCAATGAAATTCTGGTCATTATTATCATGTTAACATGCAGTATTTAATTGTCACAAACTAATAGTGGTTACAGAAGGTCTAATGAATTAACACCACAGATGAAATTAAATCAGAACTGCAAATGTGGAAATGCACAATAAATAAATGAATCATAAAAATAAGATGAATATGCGTTGACATAACTTTCTAACAAATAACTACATTTCTGTTACCTGGCCTGGCTTAAAACCAATCTTCAGTGAATGCAGGAAACAGAGCAAAAATGTACATGTTATAAACATTACTGATATTCAGTTGATGATAACAAATACTATAATAAATTTTGTGGTGCTGATCTATGCTAGTCATGAATAGCCTACTGATCCCAATCAAAAGAGCTATCCATGACTTTAATCCCATGAGCTATCCATGATTTTAATCCCATGTCATGTTTTACTAATTCCTCTAGAAGTCTGCATAGTGTTTGTAGTAAAAAAAACAAACAAATTACTGTGTTTAAAGACAGTCTGTCTTGGCTCTATAAATGTGAAATAAACCCAGTGGTTCAGAGCAAGCCATAAACAAGCCCAGCCCATCCACACTGTGCTGCAGGGGCATGGAGGGAAGGGATGTCATTTCATTGGTTGTTGAGTTCAAACATCCACAACCTTTCATAAAACCAAAAATGAATAGTGAACTGCATCTTTAACCAGTTAAAAACCCGAAATCATCTACAGTCACACATCACTGCTATCAGTAACCCATGCTGATGCACATGAACAAAGATGTTTAGTCACACCCACCTTAGGGGAGATCATGGAGCAAATCTTGGCAAAGATCACATGACCAGAAAGGGCGAAGAGGATGTGATTGCGGAATGTTGTGAACCACATCACCCATTCAAAATCAGCCACATCCTTGAAAACAACAAAGTACAATAAGGCTATCATGAATCCAACACCCTAAATAAATAACACCAGAATATGTGTGACAATAACTGTTCTGAAATGCGTTGCTGCTTCCACAGTGATACACCTGTTTCAGGTTTTGATTACCATTTTCCTGCCAAAATAACTCCATCCTGGCTTCACACTGCTTTTAAACACCTTTCTGCCCACATTCTCTGCAAGTAAAGAAAGATATATGTTGTGTTTCAGTTGTAATAGTCAGACTTACGCTACAATCGGTGGAAACTCTACTGAGCTGATGCTAGCATTGCATAATTGCATAACCGACATTTCACCAGGCAATGCTGTCTGTTCATTCCACCATAATCCCCAAACCATAATCTATTTTTGGATTATACCATTGTTTGGTCTTTTGCAATGAAAAAAAAAGTGTTACATAATCAGTAACAATGGGATTCACGGACCACAGCAGGTCCAGACACCAACTGCACCTTCCCCATGATGTGATACAGCTAACTGCTCGCCAGTAGACCTATCTCTGTGGCAGCTCTTGATTGAATTAATAATCACCTGGGGATATTAGATTGGGAGGGTCAGGTCAGGGACAGACTGTGGAGCTTGATTAGATGTGACGTGAGCTGTGAGCGCAGAGGGGCATATCAGTGTAGACATTTAGAGGAGGGGAGACCAATGTTGTACTACTGACTGAGTCAGAATGAAGCCAATCATTAGTATTAACATATGTAATTCAGTTCACAGCCACAACAGATACTGACTTCAGATGTGACATTGGGAGGGGGGGTCCTCCAATGACAGTTCCTACATGAAGTACTTCTGTTCACTTCATCTCTGCAGTGTTGACTCAGACATGATCTTAGAAGTGTAATATAATATTATATTTGTGAGCATCTATCAAAATAAAGCTTGACATATTTCCCCCTCAGAATAACTTTTGCAGGTAAAATTACAATCATTAGTGAACTAGAGTTTTTCCTCCAGAACAAATAGGACAGCATTAATTACATTCTTCACTGAGCAGATAAGATTACTGCACCCCTAATAGAGTGGCAAATTTAGTGCATCCAGAGGGACTGTTTCCATGGATGTCTTACTTTGGTGATTCTCTTACAGAGATAAATGTATGACTCTCATATCTTTATATCTCTTTATGCAATGCATGCTGCATCTGAATCTACAAATAAAGCCTTTTTCTGATGATTTTGCCACATTTTCCACAATTTCAAAAGTAAGTTTAAAACCTTACAACAGAGCTACTCACCATCAGAGGCCTCTATGATCCAGCTGGCTGCCCAGGTCAGGGCCAGGCCCAGCACGGCCGCATAGCAGTACAGCTCATACTTCGGGAGAGCAGACTTGATCCCCATGGTCAGACTTTTAGAACCAAACACACAGGACTCTAGTTTTACAACACAGGCGACAAATCAGTAGCTGTTGTGTAACACATCCAATGCTAAACTATTAAGAGAGGCAGCAAGTTTCATTGATTGTTTTGTAGCCTATCAAACAACACATTCCATTCAGTTGGTGGAGATGAAGGGATGGCAACGAGTAAAACATGATAAATGAAATCTGCTTAGGAGAATTGGATTCACATTTTCACATAAAAACTGAAATATGGTCCAAATTACATCACATCACAATATACTAAAGCCTGTCTCATAGCCTATGTCTCTTCTGTAAACCAATTACTGTCTACACAGCACTATATTTCTTGTCCTGTCTATGCACCTGTCTATACTTTGTATATCAAATTGCACTTTTCTGCTTTTTTGCACTTCTGGTTAGACGCAAACTGCATTTCTTTGTCTTTGTACTTGTATTCTGCACAATGACAATGAAGTTGAATCTAATATAATCTAGACTTTCACTAACCTCGCAATGAATGAGCACAGTGACTTGATAGGCAGAAACAGGCAAGACATATCTCATTAAACCCCCATTAACAACACATTGCTTTGAATAGCCTTCTGGGAGAGCCCAGCAATATGATTTTCAAGTGATTTTTGGTCTGCATGGAAATCTAGAAATGTCCATTCATCTTGCCAGAACAGCAAAGCAGAAGTAGCTTACAATGAAATACATGACGAGGAAGGAAAAATATCACTAAGCCTGCAACTGTCAATTGAGCAAGTTCTGTAAATGGGTTTTTTAGTGCCTGTTTATCTAGACTGGCATTTGACTGGTAATCCTCTGAAGATAGGGGGCCCGAGGAAAGTCAGTTACTTAAATGGGAGTGCCTCCTTTCACAGCTCCTCCGAAACAGCACCGTCAGCTGTGCGATACTGCCTCTTCCTATTTTAGTATGAGCAGTTGCTCCGCCACGGTACGGCAGCTGCAGCGCTATGTGATCTCGAGACGCATCAGGGAATAGTTTAAAGTAGCCCTATACAAATTAGCGCAATCTAAAAACAAAGTAGCCTAACGAAAAAAAAAAAATAGGATAATATTATAAAATGAAAAGTAAATCTCCATGAACGCATGCATAACATAATTAGCTGGTTAATGCGCTTATGTCGAGAGGCTACAATTATTCAACTGTGTTGAAATGAGATCACAACAACTGAATTACTAATATGTAATTTTCTTATATCGCCAAATATGTGCGTCGAGAAAGTGCATAGGCTACCAATAACTGTGATGTAAATGATGCTGCAGTGCACTAAACGCCCACACACTCGGAGCTGCTGGGAAAATGTTTAATCGCAGGCTAAAGTGTTTAAATGGTGCACTTGTTAAATACTGACCTTCCGTCCGCTTCTCACTGGCAGTCAGACACCTGGAGATCTGATATTGACCTCCCCAAATAATTAAAAAGAAAAGAAAAGGGGGTTTAATATGGGCTTTCCCTAATACATCCGTCCAGTTTTTACAGTGCCGATGGTGCACTCGGTAGAAGCCAGCAGCGGCCAGTGAGGATGTTGCGAACTCTGCAGGAGGGGTGGGGGGACCGAGATATATATATATTTTACACCGGCACCGCAGAGGGGTGGCTCCATGTCTGTCTGTCAAACATACGCAGGCAGGCATGGCGGTAACTGCACAATGCATAGCCTAGTATAAAACGTCAAATAGCCTTCTACTTTGTTCAATTCTCCTTCTTGTAAAAAAAAATCACTACAACCAAGGCAAAAGAATCCATACTAAAATTGCATTAGTAAGCAGCCTTAAATGTGTCAGCGAGTTTGTATCAGAAAGAATTGTGTTTACATCGAGATAAGAGCCATCAAGCACATGGGCACATCAGACTGACTGGTTAAAGCACAGTGGAGAGTAGCGACCCCCTCGCTCACAATCAGAATCAGAATCAGCTTTATTGGCCAGGTTTCAATTCAAAGCACTTCAAGGAATTTGACTCCGGTTAATCGCTCTCAAAGTACAACCACTCAATACACTTAACATATAAAAATAAAGAATAAAAAACATACAAGAATACAAAGCAGAACAGAATGGAATGAAGAGCAGTAGAATATGTAGCCTACAGTATTTGCAATAAATAGAACATTATAGGTGGGATAAGGCAGTGGGTCCGTGTAACGCTTTGCAGTGCTATGTTTTATTTGCAGAATTCACATGAAAAAATATATAAATAGGCTTAAAAATCCGTTATCCATTCTTTAGGACGGCACAGTAAATGGGTTATTGTTGCTTATTTTGATTTTCAATTGAGCACAGTTACGGTTTTCTGTTCAGAAGTTAAACATTGAAATGATGCGTCAATTTTCTAATTTTCCTTTTTTGCGCTTGTGGTTGGACTGAACCACGAGCACCGGGGGAGAACACCATCTAGCATGGGCCAGGCTATGGTGGAAGAGAGCACCGCCTGAAGTTGTTTGTGATTTTAACTCATTACTTTAGAGATTAATAACTAACACTTTTTGGGAGAAGGCACGTTAAACATAACTTTCAGCCTATGTTGAACATATCTACAGTAGGCTATATTTGAATACCATGGCCATGCCATAGCAAATAATTCCCCAAAGCAGAATGCTTTGCCATCGACATCAATCTTGGCTATACCGGGCTAGCTTCTATACAGGCTACCCCAAGCACTGTTTGACATGGCATTTTTGCTTATTTAACGCTTTAAGCATTTTTGCTTATTTAACGCAGTGTTATCTGGTATGATAGCTAGCTACTACTAGTCATTACTGACTTTTTGTAACGTTACTTTTTCTGCTGGATCGGATGTTTTACATTACATCTTTTTTACGAACAAATTTTAGCTAACATTCAAGTTTGTCTATCGAAACATTGCTGCAGTCACAAGCCAGAAAGCTCATACAATCGTGTGTGTCTGAATGAGCAGTTTCTATTGCTTTAGTAACATTAGCATAACTGTTAGCTAGCTAGCTTCTAACTAATAATAAAAAAGTTTTGATAACCGTTATTTTGGTAGCCATTATGTAAGTAATAGTTTAACATCAATTTCTAATTTCACAAGGACAGCAATAGACCTTACTATCTGATGTATCAAAGTTTTAACTTGTAATATTGCTGCAGATATAAAAGTTACAGTTAACGGTTACACTTACCTTGCTTTTTCCGTTGGTCTAAGAATGTCATCAGAACGTAACATAGCTGTACATATCCAAACATTCCACTCACGAGGCTTGAGAGTGCAAGATTCAAACTCTTCTCTCTGATATGGAGAAATGGGCTGTTTGTTTGTTGTGAAATAGGCTAATTCACCGTGATCACTGGCAGTAATGCACTGTTGTGGGTTGAATAAATTAACTGGATGAATGAGTGAAAGGTAGTCGTGTAGCCTACAGTACATCTGTGTACAGAATGTGAGTTTGTCACAGAGTAGGCTAACAGGTCCTCCTTTTACATCGATCTGGGGTAAAGCTTTTACTTCCCATAACTTCTAGACCAGGGGTTCCCAAACTTTTCCACGACAAGACCCACTAGGTTCTGGCCAAAGACCCCCTTGATGTGTTATTAAACCCATCGACAATACTACGGCAAATGTAAAAATACATTAAGCTAATCCTAATAATTATTTTAGCCACAAGCACTTCGCGATGGAGCATACAGTGTGTAAAAATTGTCATGGGAAATATAATGTTCAGATATGCCTCACATTATTATAATGGCATTGTATAACAACCCTCATAGTAATAGGTATATTTTACATTTTTCAAATGTATTTATTTTTTTCTTTTATTTTTCCTTCCAACTTGCTGAGGCCCCCCTGGCATCCCCTCGCGGCCCCCACTTTGAAAACCACTGTTCTAGACCATGGATGCAGATATGCTTGCATGATATGTGGCTCATGACAGCAGCTAGAGCTCAGTGGAATAACCTAGCCAATTTCAGGAGACACATGCAAGGCAGGTAGGCATACTAGCAAATCCATAGGCCTAACCTAGAGCGATCAGTGCATTTAATGAAAAATAAAACGTTGTAGCCTATACGACCTTCCCAAAATAAGTTTTTTTTTTTCCTGTAATTATTTTGATGTGACCTGGTTTGTTTCTTTGTATTTCCAGTTTTTTGTTGGTTTGTTTTGTGTGTGTGCATAAAAGGGATATTTGCATGTCTCAAGATCACAAATAAGCCACATTGGACAAAGCGCAGATATAAAGTTAGAAATGTGAGGCTTAGGAGAGTAAGCATCAGTTGCAATGCTGTGTTTGGTTCCTTTAGGAACCTTAATTGAGATGGGTTCTTTGAGGAACCTGTTTTCAGTTAATGGGATTTGCTATGGTTCTTGCAGGCACCTTTAGGAGACAATATGGCCTACTGTTGAAAGGGAGGGTAGGAATAGTGCAATTTAAGAATACACTGAGATTTAAGATTTAATTTTTTAAATAAGATTTAAACATAAATGGTATGGGTGAAAGACAGTTTAACGGCCATAGCCTTATCAATAGCCTATACCTCCAAATGTAGGCTATTGTTAATTATTTTGAAGATTATTATGCATATATAACATTATTTGCCATCTGACATCCTGCAGATGTGCATGGGAAGTGGTGCAATGGGCACTTGTACATCTCTCACTGTGCATGAAAATAACGAAATAATAATTAAAGGCATAATAAATATAAAAAGTGAAAAATAGTTTTACTACTATTATACTACTACTATAGTTATATGAATATTCTTCCCATCATTTAAAGCCAGTCTGATAGCTACAGGAGAGCAGTCTAATGCTCTGAAAAGAGTGTCCAGGGTGATGTATATACCTGCAGTTTGTATCTGCATCGGTGGGTGTAGCCTTGAGTGTCCATGGAGGTTAGTTCTGTGCCAATGATACTCTCTGTTTAAATGGTCCTCTGGAGGATCTTCAGCAGCAGCCGCAGCAGTAACAACAATAGCAACAACAAAAGCCACACATTGCATTTATGTAACACATACCAGCTTGAGGTGGAGAGAATACATGAGGGCCTACTACACTGGGGGATGATTAGGGGGCCGACTGAATGAGCCAGGTTGGGAATTTAGCAATGGCATTTTTTGTACCACAATGAGTCAGGACATTGATTTAATGTCTCAAGATCCCTTCTCTCTTGACTACTACTTCACCAGAGATAGGCTATGTCTGATGAAGAGGCTCTCCACAAGTCCTCTGAAAACCTGGAGAAGAGACTGAAGGCTCATACTCACATTTTATCTACAGCCACGGTTGTCAAACTGGGGTACGCGTACCCCCAGGGGTACGTGGACTGATTTCAGGGGGTACGCGAAAAAAGATCTAAGTCATATGCCTTTTTAAATGTTTTCTCTATCCCACGTTGGTAACTTAACTTCCGCATTTGCACTGCGCATTAAAAACGTATTTTCTCCGCATTAACAAAATATTCGAGAGTGGAGACAGAGAGGGTAAAACAGCATTTCTCAAACTGTGGGTCGCGGAGACATGCCAGGTGGGGCGTGAACTGACGTGACAAGTTTTTTTTTTTTTTTTTTTTATCTGTAGCCTAGGCCCAGGTAGCACCCGATGCCATGGGCGGATTATGAACTTTCGGGCCCCTGGGCCCAGATGTATTAAGGGCCCCCCACTAATTGTCGTATATGTGGGAGGGGGGGTTTGGGGGTCCTCCCCCAGAAATTTTTTAATTTGTTTGATGTGATTTCCTGTATTCTGGTGCATTTTGGGGATGGCCAATACTAAATTCAATCAGATTCATAGCCTACATCCTGATTTGTTGATATTGAGGCAATGATTCCATGCAAAGGCTTGGGCTTCAGGGCCCCCTGACCTCTTGGGCCCCTGGGCCTGGGCCCGGTAGGCCCGTGCAGTAATCCATCCCTGCCCGATGCGCAATGGACGCACTGTGTTATTCATAGGGAAGCGCTCGTGTCAAGGCAGCTTAGTTAGTCCGACCTGAATGAGATTTTGAACGAGGTTGTGAGAGTGGAGATGGGAGCTGACCAAAAGGCTGTAGCCTATGTTTCACAGCGAGGCAAGGTGGCTTTCCCGAGGTAAAGTGCTGTCGCGTGTTTGAGCTCCGAGTTGCCTCTTCTTAGAGGAAGAGTGCATGTTTGAATCTGCAAGCACGTTCACTAATGAACATTTCTTCACGAAGCTGGCCTATCTTAGCGATATATTTGGAAAGCTCAGTGAGTTAAATCTCCAGTTACAAGGCAAAGACAAGCACCTAGCAGATAAGATCACTGCATTCAACAAGACGATTGTGTGTGAGATTAGGTGCCGATCTATTTAAAATCATTATATTCAGCACATTTGTAGGCCTATCATATGTTGACTATTGATGAGATTTGTATCATATGTTTATGATCCTATTCACTATTCTCGACAAAATTGATAAAAAATAAATATTAATAAAACAATTAAAAAAAAACTTGTTAACAATTGGTGGTGTTGGGGGTACTCCGGAAGATCATAACGTCTCAGGGGGTACATGCCTGTTAAAAGTTGATCTACAGCTATGGACCACTGCACATTTTTCTGATGTCATCCTACGGTTGCTGTGACATTCAAATGAGTTGACGGTCATATTCAAAATTTAAAGACTAGGCCTACTGCAAATGTGAATGGCCGTCAACTCAGCAGATGACATCAGAAAAATGTGCACTGGTCTCTTAATCTTTCCAGAGCTGTATCTCTATCTATTTCATTTCATCTATTTCAGGGTCAGCTCTAGGCAGGGGCCAGGGTGAGCTAAGCACCCAAGAAGTCAAGAATTGTTTGGGTGGTCAGCCCATAGACAGATTTTTCAGTTGGGCATCTGCACAACTACGATAGAAAGTGTGCAGCCTCAAACTCAGTTTGGATGTAGAGGAGTTGGCGTTGAGTATAATGGTAGCAGGTTCATAGCTGTGCAGTAGACCTATGTTAGGTAAAGCCTCCTCCTGATGCTGGTACTGTCGGTACGGTAAAGAACTAAAACAATTGGTATAGAGCCATTTGATTTTGAAATTTACCACCCCATCACATACCACCCATAGCCTATTATATTTCAGTGGGGGGGAAAAAAACAACAACAAAAAAACAATTATGTCTGACATGTGCAAATATAATTTTTGGAGGGTGATCATGTCTTTAATGTTGTGGATAAATTGAAAAGAAGTTTACCAATGATGGACATTTAAAAAAAAATATATAGTGGAAATATATAGTGGCCAAAATGAAATATAACAACAGTATCCAAGGAAAACGGGATGATAGAATACTGTGGATGACAATATATCGGCCTAGACGAGGTTGTGAGGTTGTGTGTCTTTTGTCATGGGGCCTACCTGTTCCCGTAGGTAGCCTAAACAACATGTACCACCGTAAATACACACCAGAGGGCGCTAGTGTCTGACACTACACTGGGTTCTGACTACAGCAATGCCCAGGCGCTTTTGACCCTTTTATGATTCAAGAAAAAAAAATGGCCTATGTTCTTTCTCTTTTTGTTTTTGGCATCTGTTATTGAGATGCCTATTATGTAGGACCACAACACCAACACGCCTAACATATTGTTTTATTTAATATTTTATAATGCATTACAATGACGTGACAATGTGTCGTTTGTTCATTTTATTTTTCTACCTTTCATTACGATAAGTGTAATGTAATACGTGTAATTGCACTGGCCAAGGTACAAAGACTGCGAATTGGTAGCCTAGAGCACACACACATTGTTTTTGTGTTTAATAAGAGGGGAGGGGGTTCCTAGAAACCGCCTCCTTCTCCAGCTCAGCTCAGTGCTTCAAATCTGTCTCGCGAATACCAAACACTTAACGTGAAAGCCTCCATGTTGGACCGGGAGCACAGATTAAAATCCTGCATTGAAAGAAGTCTTTAATGAAGCTGGATAACGTTACCCTTCATGCTAAATGTCAGATATTGCTCGACCGTAAACAAGGCTTCCTAAACGGACATTTTCATTATTATCATAGTCTTGTAGCTAGCCAATAGATCGCTAGCTTGGTAGATAGATCGCTGTGGCAAACGTTTACAGTTTACACAGATTAGCAAGATAGCTAGCGAATGTTAAACATTGGATACTTGGGGGCCTGTTTTGTGCCAGAATAATTTTGGCTTGACTTTGGCGTGTTTTAGATTTTGTTTATATATTTAGCGGTATGCGTTTAGTCCCATTTTCACTGCGTACTGACGGATTAAAAACGAACACAACACCGCCGTTGCAGTGGTGTTTCGTGAACTAACGTTAGCTAGTACTACATAGGAAAGCTAACATTAATAGCCAGCTAACACTGCGAGTGTTAGCCACTGATAGCTGTGTGGCTAGCTAGCTGGCTAGCTGCCATTAACATCCACTACTATCGTTAGCTAGAGGACCACAGCTACTCAAACCAGTTTATTTCTGCGGGACTTGCAAGTCATCTCGCCAACAGCTGATACTGAAAAGAAAAAGAAAACCACTAAGGATTGAACTGTTGTTTCCATGGACAACACGTCCATAATTACGCAGGTTACCAACCCAAAGGAGGAGGAGATATTATCGTCAACTCAAGAAAAGGGTAAGAAAGTAGTGATAACGTTTTGGCTTCTAACGTTGTTTTTCTTATTCTATGTGTACTGCTATCATCACATGGATAGTTTCACACGGACTCATGTTGGTGCGGGAGATAAACGAATGTTTTCCATAACAGTCAAACTGTCGTGTGATAGACAACGTTTATTGGCGTACACGTCAAGACTAAACGCTGTATAAAACTTATGAAAAATGTAGATAGCTTGACGGCTAACGTTAACATGTTTGTTCCCGTTACTGGCGGGACTTCTATCTATCAAATGCTGCTTACTGCCTGTCTAAAATTTCGGTCGTCGCAAGTTTGTAACAGTAGCTCATTACGTCCGTGTCGACTTTTAGGTTACGATGGCCACATTGTATTTGACGATGAAATGTCCACAGAATGACACAATTGTTGTCACCTAATTCCCATTCACATTACGCAGAGTGACACAGCAGCTGCTTAGATGCTGGCATTCGAGTGCAGCTCAACTCTTTTTACAGCTCTAGAAATAGGCCGGGTGGACATCATAAACAATGTGGGCAAATAATACCTTTAAAATAAAAATTCTGATCGTGGAGTTATTGGCAAACCACACGTCCACAAAGCTATCAAGGAGTAAAACATGCTTTGTGTGCGAACTTAATCTGATAGATTTGATTATTATGATGGGCTCATGGGTGACATTCGCAAAGTGAGGCCACATCATAAAAGCAACTAGCGTCATTTAATTTGAATGCATAACGTTACTTAGGGGTGGAAGCTTATCTAGTTAGCCGTCAATTTTTAATTTGTAAACTCAAACAACATAGATACAGATTAGATTAGACTTTAGCCAAATTTGTGCTTGAAGTGTGTATACTTTCAGCAAGGAGTTGAACATGATCAACTTGTTAATGAATTACAGCCATTTTTGGACATGGTCACCCCCATCTTTGAGGCTGCAAAGTAATTGAACAACTGACTGACAAGCAATTTAATTGCCAATGTTGGCCTGTTTGCACTCATGACAAACATGAGGTCAAACATGAGGTCATAATTGGGCTGAAAACAAAACAAACATCAGACAGATAGCAGGAATGTAAGGAGAGGCCAAATCAGCAAAAGAAGGAAGAAATGCATTGGTGAGCTCAGCCAAACAAGAAGGCCTGGAAGACCACTGAAGATGACTAAGGCCCCGTCCACACGGAGACGCTTTTTGGGTTAAACGCACCGGTTTTGCTACATCTTGGCCGATCGTCCAAACGAATCCTGTAAACGCACTGCACGAAACCGCACTTTTTTTAAAAACCAGGTCCCAGGGTGGAAAAATCTGAAACCGTAGCCCTTGTGAGTTCGTTTGGACGGCGAAACCGCATAGGCTACTTGCGTATTGATGATGTCATCGCCACACCTCAGCTGCCCTGGACTTGACACTTATAGTATTTCCTAACAATACTAGTTTTCATACATGACATTACCTACGATTACACTCAGTAGGATAATTATCACAACTGGTGCTGTGCAGCGCCAGTAGCTTATGACTTGGTGGACTGAACAGTGTTTTCCCCGGTGTTTTTTTTATGCATTCTAGCTACTGTCAGTGACGAGAGAGAACTAGTCAGAAGTTATTAGGGAAGTGCGGTGTAAGTTTAAATTCATTTGTGCGTAGTGCCGGTGTCATTCATTTATTTTGCATGTCTTACAACATAAATAAATGCATTCATAGTGTAGTGAAGTCAGATATGAGCATACAAAGACGCTTAGAACTCATGTTAAGCCTATGGTAGATGCGCACTAAAAGGGAATGCGCGATTTGATGCTGGCAAAAGTATCGACTGTTACTAACGAAGGTATAGCAATATTATTATAATGTGGTGACGGAATAGTCTAGGACTTGGGTAGGCCTAGCGTTTAGTAGCCTATATAGCCAAAACTAATGTGAATCGCGGACTATCCTACAACCAAAGAAAGTAAAGGAGATTATTTGTACCTGCGTTAGCCAAATCAAGGACGGGACTGCACCCTTCACAAACTGTAAAAATGAAGTTTATTAGTTTTACAGTTGACTACAGTTGACAGTTCACTATCAGTCCACACAAACAATTCTGGTGTCCTTGCACTAGTCATTTATGTCGTAGCCTACTCCGTCTGTTTGTATAGCCTACAGCACGCAAGCTTTATAAATTTCTGTAACAAACAGTGCCACCTATAGGCCTCATATATGAAGTAACGTGTTGAGATGGATCCGTTTGGACACAAATATTCTTGATACGGTTCCAGGGAAGATGGAGGAAAAAAAGATCGGTTTGGTACGTGTGGACTAGGCCTAAGGTGGATGTTTGCCAGAATTCTCTCCTTGAAGGAAAAAAAAAAAGAAAAGAAAAAACATTCATGAACATCTATACAAGTCAAGGACACTCTTGAGGAAGTAGACATATCATTATCAAAGTCCACAAGGAAAAGATGCCTGTATGAATATAAATAAATTGCGTTTACAACAGGGCACAAACTACCAGTAGTTTTACTCAAGGCTGCCAGATTAGACTTAAGTAGAAAACAGGATTCTTTGGGCAGATGAAACCAAGATTTAACCTAAAGATCTCAGAATTGTGGGCCCTTGATATTGTAATTACGGTAATACTTTCAAAATTCCTGATCTTGGAAGCCATGTTTGGCCATTTATGTCTTAGAAAGTAGTGGCCCTAGCCTGACCAGACTTTGTAGGATGAAGGACAGATGTTCTCAGTATGACTTGACCACTAAAAGGTTTGGTCTGATGATGAATACTTAATAATACTTCAAAACAATGTCCAAACATGGCTTCCCAGAGATAGTGTGCTTGTCAGGCTGTAAAACTGAAATGATGCCAAATGCTGAAATATGTAGAGAAAGGATTTGAACAGAAATATTGTTATAGGCCTTGGTTTTTGAGACCGATTGATGTGGATGAAGGTGATGTTATGGCATTGCCACGTATGGCTGCCAATGGAGCAGTCACTGGTGTTTTGTGTTGAGTGACTGCTAATAGAAGTAGACGGATTGATTCTATTGTGTACTTACTTACTGCTGAGATTCAGCTAAATGCTGCAAAACTGGGACTGTGCTTCATATTAGTGTAAAATGATGATATTAATAATAGCCTAAACATACTGCAAAAGTAACCCAAGAATTTCTTGGGGCATGGAAATTGAATAAGCTATTCAATGACCTAGGCAGTCCCCAATTGAGCGTGCTTGTCACCCACTGAAGACAAATAAAGGCTGAAAGACCCACAGATAAGTAGCAACTGGAGGAGGCTGCAGTCTGATGTCTATGGGCTCCATACTTAAGGCAGTTATTGACTGCACATGATTTTAATACAAGTATTAAATCTAATCATAATAATCATAGTTAGGTATGTTTGTTCAATTACTTTTGAGCCTTGATCTACTGTATGGCGGTAATTCCTAGATGGTTAATGCAGTTTATTTGTTCAGCACCTTGAATTGAAGTTGAGTCTATACATTTCTGGCACATATTGATGCGTCCTCTTGGATTCATTGTGATGGTGTACAGAGGCAAAATGTAAAAAAAATCTGTCACTGTCCAAATGCTTACTTGACTGAATATTTGAGTTTAAATTAAGGATATTCCAAAAAAAAAAACCACCACTCTTGGGTAAATTTTCTGTTCCTTGTTCTTGTCAGAATATGCCAGCGTGTCATGTCTACTTAGTTACCATTTCCCCCTTCTGTCAGTTCTGCCCACAAGCGGAAATGACCGCACATAGGCTAGATCCTGCACTATTGGCCAGCAATGGTGGGAATGTTGCCTCTGGTAAGGATGTCCGCCTCAGTGTTGAACACATGACGGACAGCTTCCAGGCCCTAACCTCTGCTCCTCTGCCTTTGTGTGTGGATGTGTGTGTGTGTGCACACGCATGTGCTTTCCTCTAGCTGCAGATGCTCATTTGATTGATTGCGGAAAGATCAGTCTGCCTGATCAGCAGCTCTCTGACCAGTCCAGCCTGGCCCTGACTCTCTGACTGTGCCGTTGTGAGAGCAGCTTTCAGCCATTTGGCTCCAGTACAGCAGCCCTGCCTGCGCCAGGCCAGTCTGTTATCAGTTAGTGCTACTGCCCCTGACCTTAAGTGGTTTATGTGCTCCAGAGAATCGGATACAAGCCAGCCAATCCAATGAAGTGAATTAGCCTTCATTAGGCAGTGGTGTTTGACAGGATTGAGCACAGTTTATGATGTGATTTACCCCACATGGATTGGATCAACTTTACATTGTATCTGCTGTTTTGAAACTGTTAACAGTGTAGGGCTGGGGGGTGCACTGATTATGGAGGTATTTTCTGTTGACTTTCATCCGATGTCAAGAATGAGTCTTGAACTATTAGCTGTCAAATAAGATCATCAAACTGTTCATAGTTCAAATCTTTCATCTGTCAAAAGCTTTCATATAAAACGTTCTCTCATGTGAATGTAGACCCAAAGCAGAATGGTTAAATTGAATGGTAAGACTCCTTGTTTACCTGCCCCTGTACCTTGCTACTGCGTTGCAGTTTTGACCTGTACAAGGCTATGTGCAAATATGACTATTTGCACATGTTTACACTCGGCCCGTTAGCACAGCTAAGAACCTTCCTGTTGATTTGGCAAGCTTTGACCCTGAGTCCTTTGGGTTTCCCCATCTGGACAGCCAGATAAAGCATAGGGCAGCAAGGGCAAACGGATTTGTTTATTTTTTACAACACAGGCCTCAGTGCTTGCTTCACTGGATTTCTCATGTTTTACATGACGTAGGCTCATGTTGATGATGTTGATGTACATGAAGGGTTTTTCTTTTTCCCCCATAGAAGCGCAGAGTAGAAAAGCAGCAATGCACTTTCTCTGTCTTGCCTACACTCACATACACCGCTGGCATATGCCTGCCCTGTACAACTTCTATTCTGCACCCCGTGCCGTGTGTGTGTGTGTGTGTGTGTGTGTGTGTTTGTCTCTGATGGAGGATGAATCACTCTAGTACTTGTCCTCCCTCAGGGCTGCTGCAGACATGACCATTAAAACAGGGACAGTGTGTCATCATGGAGATCCTCTCTCCGATACTGTGGACTGACTCCTGGGACGGCAGGAGGGCAGGTTGCCCCTTTTCAGATCGGTGCCATGGTTGACCCAGGGAGGTCAGAGCGATAGAAGTGTGATGATGCACGACTATTCCTGTCAGCCTCCCTTTATGTTCCTGTTTATTCATCAGCTTAAATTCTCCTTCATTTGACTGATTACAATCCTCAGAAAACAAATGTGACTATATTGTCAATTTGACATGACACTGCCATGGGTCACAGGGTTAAAAGAAATTAATAGATACAGTATTTCCTGGCAATTTTGTCATGCTTCAGTCATCTGCTGTGTACTTAGCTTAGCATGTGAGTCAGATTTAGTCTCACTACCTGCTCCGTAGATGCATAGTGCTTGTACCGGCTGTACCCTGTCACTTACAGACACTCAGTCCGTGGCCTTAAGGCATCAGTTACTATCTTTCTCTCTCATAGCAGCAGTCCTGCAGTGTTAGCAGCAACTGTAGACAGCTGGGCTTGTGGGCCTGCTTCTGGTGGATTTGAGGCATAGTTGGTTGGCTGGTGGCTGTGGCTATTAAAAGCTGCCTCATTCTGGGAGGATGGAGGGTAACCTGTTGGGTGCCCGGGAGCATGAGGTCATGGTTAGTCTGAATGGGCTCCTCTTACAGGCTCACTTACCCAGCCAAAAATGACTCAAACCTGTTGTTGTATGGCATGGCAAGAGACCCACCCGTCATCGCACTCCAAGGTTGTGCCGTGACTAGTTTGTGTTTGCCCTGTGATGAGGTGCAGGACATGGCATCTCTGTGGGTATACAGAGCCATTAATGAGCTTCCAAAGCAAGACGACAGATAGCACTCTCTGAGTGTGTTGCTTTTTTGCTCAACAACCCCCTTGTTATAAGATGTGTGATAAAGTATGTTGGTTTGTTTTAAGAGCCAACACCCCACCCACCAGTCTGGCCTAGGGTTTCTGGCTGGCAGAAGTGGTGCTGAAGAGGTTTAGAGGCTGAAAAAGCACACATCCCCCAAATTAGACAGCCCATGCTGGATTTGGTGCAGTGTAGAAAATAAAAATAAAGTACTCCAAAGCTCTCTTTCTTTTTTTATAGCCAAAACCTCTAAAACTGGGGCATTATTGCTGTAATGGCACACTTGTGCCGTTTGACCTACGTGTCGGCACCTCTAGATTGGTCCTGGCGTATCTTTGGCCACCCATTTTTAAGTGTGAGTGCACCTGTCTCTTGTCATTATGCTGCCTCACAGGTATGCCAGCTGTGCCTCTTGCCTGCTTTAAGCTGAGAAGAGCTGTGATTGATCCCTTTTCTTGTTTGAGGACATCCAGTGCTGCCTTTGCAGAGGAGAGCCAGGGAATCCTTCCAACTGTTTTGAATTAACACAATGCCCCTGAGGAAATATAGGCCTATGCTTAAACCAGACTAAACCATGACCGGTATTCTCTGACACAAACACTACAGGTTACATTGCACTGTAATTGTGAGGTGCATTGCTATTTCAGGAGGGGCTCCTATGGCAAATATTTTATTTCTTGATTTTCATGAGGAAATTGTTGAATGGGTGTTGACAGTGTTATATACCTCCTTAGCAAGCTCAGGGTCTAATCTAAACCAAACTGGGCCCCAGTGGTGAGAAACAACCTGCACTGCACATAGACTTCTGTTCTCAGTAGCAGGCCAGCGAGGCTCGCATCTAACGTCTCTTTCGCTTGAAAGATGTAAGGGTCAAGTGGCATGGGGAAAATGTGTTCAGTTGGCACGAAGGAATGGTGAATGTTTGCATTCCACATCAGAGCCCTGGTCTGTTGGCTGGTAAGGCCTGGAACTAACTGACAATTGTACTGGCATTTGAAAATCCAGTAAAGTTTTCATCAGCCATTAAACCGTAGGGCTGGATACCCGCTGCAACTCTGACAGTTCCCCATCTCCTTGGAATTCCTGCATCACATTAGGATTAAAAGCCGCCTGAGAGTTCTTGTAGGCTCATCTTACTGAGATGGTAGAGGAGATGGGGGGGGGGAGGGGGGGGAGGGGGGGGTACAGACCTGATAAGGAGAAGAGAGAAACCACAATAGAAAAGTAATGGAGAGAGGGGAAATGGAGGGAGGGTGGAAAATAACACTCATCCAGAATGAAAGGGGAGAGAGGGAGGGACAAACCCGAAAGGAGTCTTGGAGACAGCTGTGCTCTCCCACTGCTGCAGTTCTGATGGTATCTGATTGCCGTCTCCTCTGATCAATGTCTCCAACTTCTGCCCCAGCAAGAATTGCAATCGTCCCTTTGGATTACATAAACCCTCATCCCCACCGACATGCTCATCTCGGCAGCAGGGCTTTCAGGAAGCAGGGCATTCATCAGAGCGGGTTGATGATCACTCACACAACTGACATATTACTCTCTCCCTGTCTGCTTTTTAATTTGTCCACTCCACAGAATGGGTTATATTTATTTAGTAGTCACTTCACAGAGACTAATGAAAATGGTTTATATGGGAAAGTACCTTCTTTAATTATGTTTGGTCTGTGAAGCCTTATTGACTGTTTTTCAGCAGAAAAAAAACCGTAGCATGCTTTAACTTGTGCCGCAGTGCCTGCTTTCCCCATAGGAACATTCATGTGGTGGTGTTTTGACAGGAGGCACGTCTCTGTTTCCCTGTGTGTGTGTGTGTGTGTGTGTGTGAGTTTAATTGGGGTATGTGCATGTGGTCTTTGGTTTTGGCTCTGTGTGTATGTGTGTGTTTATACGCGACAATTGGGGAGAGCCTCTGCCTCGTCTGGAGGGGGCGGGAGAGGAATGCCACCCTCTCATAGGCCATAGTGTTGCCTAGCGCCTCCCTTGTTCCCCTCCTCCCCTTTCTCCTCCTACCCTGTCACTCCGTGCGTGCCACCATGCTCACCCAGACGCCACGCAAAGGGAAAGAGGGAGAATATTAGCAGGGGCTTAAAATGGAGGTGTGGATGGCAGCCAATGGCTGAAGGGGAGAGGGATTGGGCAGCCTTAATGGGGATTGCGTTGGGAAAGGGGGGTGGGAGATTTTATTTCTTTCTCTCTACATCTCCCACTCTTGTTATTTTCTAATTTAAATCCACCCCCCCCCCCCACCCCCACCCCCCCACTGCTGACACCAGTGGCAGAATTTAGTTCTCTGTGCTGACCTGGAATGAGAGAGGTATTTGTGTGTGAGAGGGAGGGATCGAGGGTGACTGCCAAAATCATGTCCTGCTAGTACCACAGTATTGTTTTCTTTATGTGAGCCATTCAGTCATAGGATTGTGTTTTCAGAGCCAGTGGGTTTATTGTTAACAAACATCAGCTTTAAGGCAGTGCAGGGGCAAACATTTGTGGCTCTTGCCACTGCCATACTCTGAAATCTTTTACCACATCTAGAATGAACACTACACTCTGCTTCCGTCCATATTGTACACGTGACCTCGAGAATTAGAATTAGAATTGTCATCCCACCGACAAGCTCCTAGCATACTGCTGGGATCCCAGGAACGTTCTGATGTGGTTTGAAGTGTTTTTCATGTTTTTGTTTTCCAACCTAAATCTGTCTCTTTTTTTTCCCCTTCTTTTTTCCGCTCTTCCTCTCCCTTCTCTCCTCCCACAGTCTCGCTGTCCAACAGCAGCTTAAAGAAACAGAGGAGCCGGAGCATCTTCAGCTCGCTCTTCTGCTGCTTCAGGAGCTACAATGTGGAACCGCCGGCCACCAACAACAACACCAGCGCCCTGCCTCCCCCTGTGGAGGAGAACGGAGCTCCACCCAAGGTAAGCAGATCAGGACCCCACACACGCGCACACACACAGAACACACACACACTTACGCACACACACAAAACAAACACACGCATACATGCACGTACACAAACACACATGCACGTACACGCACACACTGGCCTGCTGTGCCATTCGTGACCTTGAGCTCCAGCAGGTTGGATTGTGAGTGATCCCTGTGAAGTTCCTGTTTGGAAATGATACTACACAACTCTCTCCAGAACACTTTGCTGCAATTGTATCTCTCTAGTGTTGTAGATGGTCCTACTGTATGTTCTCTTTCTGTGTTGCCTCACTCAATGTACTTCTCATCCTCTCTCTCTCTCTCTCTCTCTCTCTCTCTCTCTTTTTCTCTCTCTGTCTCTCTCTCTCTTCCTGTTTGTCTCTATCCCTGTGTGTCCTCCTTCTCATCCAAATGTCCTCATGTGGCCTGTGCCCCAGTGTGCCCAGGTTGAGGTCATCTCTATCCCTAGTGTATGTATTGCCTATTTTTCTTGTCTTTTTCTGCATGTTGTGTGTCTGTATGCCTGCATGCACACAAGAAGCTTCCTACAGCTATTTAGCTTTGCTATTGTATTATGTTTACCTTTTTAAAATTACTAAATTGGATTGTGGGAAACGTACTTTTCCTCATTTTAACCTGGCTCCTCTCCGGTTATATTTAGCTTTACGGTCATGAGAGCTCTTGCATAACTGTAGTGAAAAGTGTGTTTGCATTACACACCCTGAAGAGGATGGCATTTAAGGAATACTGTATCTGTATCCATTACACATTTTTTGGACTGAATACCACGACCCCACTGCCAGATTGGTCTGAGGCATTTGCCAAGGTAACATGAGCCCGATGAAACTAGAAGATTGCGATCCATCCAGCTGCAGTCACTCTCCCTCTTCCTACTCTATACTGAGAGCCTGGAGCCTGAACGGTCACTTCTCATAATGTCCCCCACAGGGCAGGGCCTGTTCTCTAGGACTCATGAGCCCTTTGAACTTATAAAAAGGAAAGTGGATGGGAGAGATCTTAGCCATGATCAGCATTCTCAAGTGTGCCAAGTACTCATTCAAGGGTAAAGGCTGTAGGGGAGAGGTTGAAAACATGACTACATGTCTAGTGTGGTGAGAACTAACAACTTGAACTAACTTGTTAGACTGGTTAGACTTCCTGTTTACTACCTTTTAAATCAACCTCTCCATAGAGCTGAGCCCCAATGATCCACTTAGCCAAAGGGATTTAAGTGTTAGCCATTAACTGTAGAAGCCACTGAATGAATCTAACAAGGAAGCCAATGAAGTGTGCTGCCTACACGCTGCTCTCTCAGGACACATCTACGGCTCCAGAGGCAGGAGAGGGCTGGACAGCAGTGGATAGGGCACAGTTTGGATGGCAGAATAAGCTTATTGATTGATTGATTTGTTCAGAGTATTCTTTAACATGTTAGTGCTGCTTTAACAAAAGCTTTTCTGCTGACTTCATCTTAACCACTCATCAGAATCTCGCTCTGCTCTCCGTTATCATCTTCCCGCTTACATTTATATGACCTCTTGTTCTCTTTTTCTCTCTCTCTCTCTCTCTCTCTCTCTCTCTCTCTCTCTCTCTCTCTCTCTCTCTTATTCTCCCTCTCAAGCCCCCAGCGAAATACCTCCTCCCTGAGGTTAACATAAACGATTACGACAAGAAGTGTGTCGTGATCGACCTGGACGAGACCCTGGTGCACAGCTCGTTTAAGGTAACCGCTTGCTATATGTCACACACACATACTGCCCATCAGACAGACGTCAGAGTACACCCCATAATAACCCCCCCTCCTGCCTCTGAATGGCCTGCCACGCGCAGGCCTCTCGCTGCTGCTGCTGCTGCAGCAGCGGTGGATGTGGTGGTTCACGGATGACCCATTTCCATCAGATTCTACTGCTCAGTGTGCGTGGCCCCATCCAGGATGACTGGGCAGTCAGGACACATCTACCACTCCAGAGGCAGGAGAGGGCTGGACAGCAATGGATAGGGCACAGTTTGGGTGGCTCAACTTACTTGTCCTTTGTGAGGGAGCGAGAGGGAGTGGGAGAGAGAGAGAGGGTGGGAAATAAACGTTTTTTTCTGAAAGACCAAGTAACAGCTGACTGCAGTTGCTTCTCAGTTGCAGATTAAAACCTGCCTGAATGGGTCATAATCCTTCTTACCCATTTCAAGAGCAATCAGAGGATAGAGGGCAGTGGACAGGCATCCACTCAGTTGAACTGTTTATAACCGTATACTAGCTGTGTAGCTGTATAGCTGTGACATTTGAAGGAACAAATTTGAGCACAAGCATGAAAGTTGTTTTAAAATCTGGTGACTGTAAAAGGTTTAAGCCTGCTGTCTTTATATGATGAATAATAAATAATAATAATAATAAAGCTTTATTTGTATAGCACCTTTCATACACAGAATGCAGCTCAAAGTGCTTTACATTTGAAGCATGTAACACAATAATAGTCAGTCAGTCATTATCAATCACTTTTCTTTGCTGTTTATGTTATACTCAGCAACATATCAAAAATATAGAAAATGACGTCATAAGACTGGCAGCCTTAACCCTCTTACCCCCCACAAGCACGCCATATGGCAACTGTGGCAAGGAAAAACTCCCATATTCCAGGAAGAAACCTTGAGCAGAACCTGACTTAATAGGGGGAGCCCATCTGCTTCTGGCTGGCTGCGCCCTCCAATAGTAGCAGATGTAGAATAATCTGAAAATGTAGTCTACAGGATAAGATGAGTTAACTAAAAGCTTTCCTGTACAGGTATGTTTTCAGATCTTTTTTAAAAATATTTACTGAACTCGCCTGCTTGATGTACAGAGGCAGGGTGTTCCATAGTTTGGGGGCATAATAGATAAACGCAGCTTCTCCACTTTGTTTGTGGAGCACTTTGGGTACGATTAAAAGATTAGAATTGGATGATCTAAGTTTCCTTTGTGGTTGATAAGATATTAAAAGCTCAGAGATATATGAAGGTGCTATGCCATTCAGAGCTTTGTAAGTAATTAACATAACCTTAAAATCAATTCTATAGGAAATAGGGAGCCAGTGCAGTTCAGCCAACACAGGGGTGATGTGTTCTCTCTTCTTAGTCTTAGTTAAAAGTCTAGCCGCAGAGTTCTGTATGAGTGCCAATTTCTTTAGATGTTTTTTGGGAAGACCAGTGAAAAGTGCATTGCAGTAGTCTAACCTGCTAGTGATAAAGGCGTGAATTAGTTTTTCTGCATCTTGTTGAGTTAAAAAGGGCCGCACTTTGGCAATGTTTCTCAAGTGGAAATAGGCTGTCTGAGTAACTTTACTGATATGGGGCTTAAAACTTAACTCTGCATCTAAGATGACACCGAGGCTTGTTACTATGAAGGGTAAGGATGCCTCCTGCTGTCAGTTTGTTGTATTGCAGCAGGAGGTGCACTGTGAAATAAAAGTAACTTGTGAAGAGCTCTTCAAAAACAAGTGCCTCTGATGGCCTCCTCTCTCGTCCCTCTGACTTTAATTCATGAGCACTGCCAGCTGTGGAGCCAGTTTATTTTGGCAAGACATACTGCTCATTTTAGGGTCTTGTGTAGATTCTGTGTTGCTGAGAGTGAGCTCTTCTGATCTCATTCAAGATGTGATAAGCGTGCCAGTGACATCTGCCTGAGCTCCCCTCTGCTCTTGTCTTGCAGCCCATCAGCAATGCTGATTTCATCGTTCCAGTGGAGATTGACGGCACAGTTCACCAGGTAATGTGGAGCAGGAGGAGGGTGCTGTGTGTTTGTGTTTTCCCAGTTGTGAGTGAGAGCCCTGCAGATTCGTCCAGCTGCTGGTCCGAAGCCACCACAGGCGATGGCTGCCTGCTGCGTCTGTCACTGATCTCCCTCAGCCCATGTCCAGAAATGTGCAGCGACAGTGGCTACTCGGGCCATGACCCTGTTCAAGTAATCCAGGATAGGCTGTGCATACCCTGGGTGGCCTATTCCTGATTACTTGCACTGGGTGTTGGCTTCTGTTCTTCATGGGAACATGCGGACAAGCCATTTAGGACTGATTGAATCGACTGATTTCAATCACAGACAAATATGATGTGTCTAAGGGTTGTCGAGGATTTGTTTGAGGGATTCAGGATATGTGGTATTTGAGGCTCAGTATCATGGTTATACATTAAGACATTATGCACTAATGTACTAATATGCTTAGGTGATCGAATAATGTTATATTCAAAAGTGTTAATTTTTTTTTTTTTTTTAGCAGCATAGATTGATGTTTGACATTGTTTGTTTCTCTCAACAGTATAGATACAGTACATCACAGTAATAAAATGATTGTGTGGAACTGATAACTTGTTAAAAACTGTTCTCTGGATTTCTATAGAAACTACACAAATGTATTTACTTTGCTAATAATTCTTTGAATCTCCTGGGATTTCCTTCATTACTTTAATTTCTTTCATTCATAAGAGTCTTAACATGGTCCTGAAAAGTCTTCAGTTTACCCCCCCCACCCCCACCCCGTCTGGATTACTGATGTGTTGTTTTTGCGCTCCAGGTGTATGTGTTGAAGCGGCCTCACGTAGATGAGTTCCTGCAGAAGATGGGGGAGCTGTTTGAGTGTGTGCTCTTCACAGCCAGCCTAGCCAAGGTTTGGCCACCACACCCCACATGCCACCGCACCACACTAAAACCCTGTATGACTGGAAGCAAGGGAAGTTTAAACGTCACCGTGAAATGAACCAAAGGAAAAGGGAAATCTGCACACGTTGGATTTGTTCCCCCCTCATTTATTAATTTATTTATTTTTTCCATTTAGAGTATATCAAAGGTATAGGACGACAGAAAAGAGTAATAGTGCAACGCTGCTAACTGCTTAATTTAATAATAAACGTACATTTCGGATGGACTAATGTCAGTTTAGAATGTGGCGTGCCTCATTAAGTCAGCAATGTTGTGCTATTTTGTCTCTCTTTTAACATCACCAGAAGCAAAAACATTTCTGTGTGCCCTACGCGGGTGTCTCAGCCAGTAGCACAGCTCATGCCTGTTTGAGCTCTAGCAGCTGGGTGGCATGGCAGGGTCTCTGTCGGAGTATGTGCTTGCTAGCCTAATCTCTCCTTCTCTCTTTCTCTGCGTGCCAGTGGTTTTAGTTGGCATGGGTAAGTGTTTCCATGTGAAGGGTGACACACTCCAAGTCAGTGTGCCAGGTGCTTTAGTAGTGTAGCCAACCTCAGAGCTCTAGTTAAATGGCAGTGGTAGTTGCTATAGTCGTGTGGTCATATAGTCATGCAGTTTTAGTGTTGGTGTTGAGATTTATTTATTTATTTTTAGTCACCACCACATAAAAGGCAGAGTAATCATGTCATTGAGTCCTCTGCACATCTTGTCCTGTTTTTAGTCCGGTGTAGTGGTTTGTGTTTAGGAGTAGATTTGAGTCTTCTGTAGAGTTGTCTTTCGTAGCAGCAAGGACTGGTTCTCACTCACTTGTTTTACGGGAGATACTCATTTTGCTTTGTAGTACAATTGTGAGTGCAATATCTGTGAAGTGTGAACCATCAGGACCCCTTTTTGGCACAACCTCTTTGTTGAGTCAGCCCAGTGTCTTGATGGAGGTGTTGTTTTGCAGAAGATCTTAGTCTTCCAGACCTGAGAACTGAGTTTGACCTTTGCCCTCTTACCTCTGTCCCGTCTACAGTACGCAGACCCCGTTGCAGACCTACTGGACCAGTGGGGTGTGTTCACGGCACGGCTTTTCCGGGAATCTTGTGTATTCCACCGGGGCAACTATGTCAAAGACCTCAGCCGCCTGGGCAGAGAGCTCAGAAATGTCATCATTGTGGATAACTCGCCAGCATCTTACATTTTCCATCCTGAAAATGCTGTAAGTTCCCATAGCCTTTGGCAGACGGGTTGATAGGATTGTATGAAATTATGGATGATATTATTATCATTGTATGAAATTACACTGAATATTATTATTATTATTATTATTATTATTATTATTATTGTATAAAATTACACTACATGGTGTCATTCACATGCAGGTGGAGACGAGTCCTAATGAGCCTAATGTTTTGATATTTTGATTTCACTTTATTTTTTATTGGCAGGTGCCGGTGCAGTCGTGGTTTGATGACATGTCGGACACAGAGCTGCTGGACCTGCTGCCTTTCTTTGAGGGACTCAGTAAGGAGGAGGACGTGTACGGAGTGCTGGAGAACTGGAGGGGCAGGTAGCCGCTGTGCCGCAATAGGCCCCTTCCCAGCTGTGGCCGCCGTAGAGACCCCCCATGGCCCGGGCCAGAGGGCCTCCTGCTGAACAGCACTGCAGCCACCGCCGTGAGTGTGTGTGTGTGTGTGTATGAGTGCGCGACCCCCAATCCCTCTTCCAGATGGACACGGTTCACTGGGGCCCTCATGGCAGTGCTATATCTGCAGTAACACCTTTCTGCAGCTCTTGTTTTGAAAACTGGGCAACACATAAATCGACACAACCGACTTGTTTTTTTTTTTATATGATAAAACAAGAGATGAGATTTTCTTGTTTTCTCAAGTGCTTATTAATAACCAAAAATCAACAAAGAAACACACAAAAAAATACAACAACAACCTAATTCTTCTCTGGGAAAAGAGGAAGTCCTAAGTCTGACCTGGTCCTTGTATTGTTGCTATGCAGTCTCCAGTGATTTTCAAAGGACTGTGGGGCATCATTTCTTTTCTTATCAAAAGCAAGTGCCTTTTTTGAATGTTATTTTTACAGTAGTAAAAAAAATACATTTTTGTACATGCCATATTTACAGAGAACTCTAATCTTTTAAAGGAAATGATCTGCTTTAAAATGGACATGGGTCAGGATATTTGTATTCACGAAACACTGTTCTTAAAGCCCAAGAGTTTTACGTGTAAAACCATGGAAAGCAAGCTGTATGTTCACCATCGTATCCTAGGTTTCTCTTTTGTTTGCTCTAGCTTGTGCCATTTATATAGAGGTGATTATATTTGCTGTTGATTATATGTAGGATTTTGTCTGTTTTTACTAGTCCTTAACAATTGCGAGGAATTAATTTGCATTTGTGATGTTTTACATGTTTTTATTGTGGCTGTTGAAGACATCTTTTAAAAGGGAAAACGGCCAATTTGAACTGGCGAGGCCAAATGTGAGAAGCGCAGTGCCAATGGCTGGTAATCCAGTTGATGCTTTTCTCAGGCAAACATCTCCACATCAACAAAGGCTGAGTTTTGGACTATCTGTAGGTCATTGGACAGCTTTAATTGGCGTTCAGAGGCCAAGTTTCCGGTTTCCAGTTTCATAATTAAGATCTCATGTTGTGTATATTTTTGTAGAATTGGATTTAATTTTATTTTTTATTTATTTATTTTTTTTGCATTTTGGGGATTTGATTTAAAAGCCTTTTGGAATAAATGGCTTGGGCACCTACTTGCGTTTCTGATTTACAGGTACACCATTTAAAGCACCATTGTAGAGTTTGAACACTAAGAACACTAAGGTGACTTATCACAACTGAGTGCACTACTAATGTGTCCCTTTCATTTACTTTAGCTTTTTCAAAGCAATCTCTCTGAGCCTACAGTATAATGAGCCACTCTGATTGGATTTTATTTTCCCTGATTTTAATCCCAACTGTGTGTCTGTCCCCAGCCCAGTGCTGCTATTGTACAGTACCCTACACGCGCCTCTCTGGGGGACAAGACAGTATAGCGCTAGCCCCCTCATACGGTCCTGTTCACCAGCATCAGTCCAGACCACAGGGGCCCTCCAGCTCCATGGCGGACGATGAAACCTGGGTCAGCCGGGAAGGACATGCTGACTGGACTGCAGCCAAGGGTCTGGCTGAGTGCAGTTCAGCAGCCGCCCTGCAGCCCTACGTGGTCTGGCCTGATTGCTGGGCAGGCCGTGCCCCACCACAGTGCCTGAGAGGAGCAGGGGGTTGTGTGCTGGCTCTGCTGGAAATCACACGCAGCGAGTTCTCTCTGTCGCTCGCACTCTCCATCATTCTATCTCCCTCCCTCCGTCCCTCCCTCCGTCCCTCCCTCAGTCTGACTTTGTCACGCCCCCTGGTTCTCTCTTGCTCTCGTTCTCATGCCGTCTCCTGGGTTTCCCACGTTGCTGCTGGCTGTGTTGGTGTATTTGTTTCATTCGCTCTACCTCCTCTTTTTTTATCTGTTCTGACATGCACGAGAGGAAAGCTTCCCACTGTTCTGCTAAATTGAGATGTTGCATACCCAATCCTTTCCTGCTGCTGCTGCTGCCTCTCTTTCTCCTTTGGTCCATCCTTCCTTCCTGTGGGCAGGAGCCTGTCGTAGAGTCTGTCCCGCAGGCAGCCAGTATGACTATGACCCCAGTCACCCTGGCGCCTCTCATTGTGGATCTTTTCCACCGGATTATTGCAAGCACTTTGTTTAGTACCTTTAGTTTCTTGTCACTTATTTATTTTGTTTGGAAGTTCAGCTGTTCTTCTCATGCAGCTTTTTCTCTCCACGCAGGGACTTTTAAGACACAGTATTTATGAACTGTTTCCTCAAAATGGTATTTTTTTGTTTCTTTTTTTTTTTTTTTTTTTTTTAAAAAGCTTTGTTTATGTACTTAAGGTGTTTTCACATGCATTCTGAGTATTACTTTCATGGCATGTGTCTGGAGCAGAGTCAACAGAGCGAACTTGGAAATGTTGTTTGTGACTTTGGGGGGGGTGGGGGGAGGTTCTGTGCTGTGTTTGCAGTATGTTTTTATGGTGAAATGATTCATGGTTTATGGCAAAGATTTCTTCCAAACTATGACCTGTTATATTAAAGCACCTTTTTATGACAAACTTTTAATATAATTTGTCATTAATTATCTCAGTCTCATTCTGTCTTAATAAAATGAACATTAAGGGTATATTTGTATGCTTGTACATCACATGTAGTGGACACAGAAATGCAACAGGCCCATATTGTTAGTATTTAATACTCAGAATAATGGCTATGATGAGAGCTCCATGCATTGTCTATGTATATGAGAAGTTTGTTATGAACTTAGTGACTGAAAAAGATTTTGCAGGATCGGAGGCCTCCTTGTTACATTGCCAAATCTTTTTCAACAACAATCTGAATCTTCTGCTGTAATTCCTTCATATTTCTGAATATTACCAATTAAGATTCATATCAACCATAGTTCAACCAAAAACATTTTCAGCTTTTACTACATAAACTGGGTCATTGCAACTGGACAGCTTCTGTAAGACTAATTACCTTCAACGTGGGTTTTGATCACTTGAATGTTGCCAGTTTTTGACTGGTTCGACCGAGAAGGTTTGACCTGGCATTGTAGTTATGGCAGCCTCTTGACACAAGGGGGTGCAATTGCAAACCGCAGTAGGTAAATTAAATAAAATTGCCATTTGTTACAAGTGATTCTCAAACATTTACTCTGTGCCTAAATCCAGTTTCTCAATGGACTATGCACTTATCAATAACACTTAAGTCTTAAATCACTAAAACCAGTGCAATGCAAAGGATTACCTGTTATGACACTGTTTACTAAGGTACAGCAAAAGGACAAAAAGTAACAACAATTGACAACAAAACTGAGAGCAATTCTGTTGTTACATTTACTGAGATGAGGGCATACAAATAAATATACACTGCTACATTACTGAACATAACTTATTTGATACTGAGACAGATTGTGAGGTGGACAAGATAAGTGGTAATTTAAGGACTATTTAAGAGGTGGTTCAGTAATATTTATCTTAACCATCACCAGTAATGGTTATCTTAAGTGTGAGCAACATGTACTCCAGATTGTTTTACAACAGCTCGTTCTACTCCTGGGGCCTGTACTACGAAGCGGGGTTTCTGGCTTATCTGGGTAACTTCGAGAGTAACTTGATCACGTGGCGTAACTTCCCGATTAACCCCTACTACGAAAGGTGGATAGGTTTTAACCGAGGTATGCTGCCATGGCAATTTACGCTGCATCTCAAACCTGCTCCGACCAGGTTATGTTCTTGGTTAACCCGAGGTTTCCGTTAACCACACCCTTTATAAGTACCACCCCTCCACTAACAATTTCTCCCGAGACATGTCGGCGTACCTGGATGATCCGTATACGACATTGGAGCGCAAATCGTGAGGGACTCTTCGCAGGGCGAGGGGTTTTAGAGACCGCCAGAAAATATATATAGGCCTAGCCTACCCGGACGATATTCTCTATGAAGATGTCAGCCGAGGGAATTCGTTATCTTTGTCAGATGATCTAGGAAGACGTCTCATAGCAATGCCCGTACGTGGACATTCATGTATTCAATCGGTGATGCAAGAATACTGTATGTCCTAAAATAAATCGGACATAGGCCTAGCCTACAGTATGCTGAACATCTGAGCAAGAATAGCCTAAAATAAATCGGACATAGCCCACAGTAGGCCTAATAAATACAAATCACCATTTTAACAAACTTGTTGAATTGAATGTCATATACTGTACCCTGCACAAAGGCTACACATTTCCACAGCACCAGAATCCGACCGAATGTCTCCCTCAACCCCCTCCATAATCGGACTTCCACTATTATTTGCGATGGCCAACTCCTCTGCTACTGTAAAACACTCTGGTGCCTTTCCTCCTACAGTAGTGTTCGAAGACACCTGTTTCTTGTTAGCTGTAAAACAGAGGCCAAGTGAAGGCTATAAGCTAGGCCTACATGTTTTCATAATTAAGAAATATTAATGCAAGCTATAACTATATAAACCTACTATTCTGAATAATATTTTTGTGTTTCATTTTCACCTGCTGCCATATGCGTTTGGCAATGGTGTTGCATCTGAAATGTTCACAGGATTAGGCATACACTAAATCAGTCAATGGGGGCTACTTAAACATTCAATTATCCTTATTAGGCTACTGTAATCTATATGCCCACTTCTGAATTGGGTTGCATCTGTAGGCCTTTCTATGAACTCAAATTAGGCTATTTAATTATTTCAACTCATTTCAGACATTCCGTAAGATACTAATTCTCCGTAACACATATTTGAAGAACATGTGGGAATAAAACTTTACTTTTAGGCATTTAGGCTACCCGATCTGCAATACGTTGCCAACAGCCTTGCTTTGCTCACTGCCGACGTATTTGATTTTTGTCGTAGAGTGGGTTTTAATTCCTCATAACTTAAGTCATAATAATTGTGCATTCCTCATCCGTAAAATAAGGTGATCGCGTCATCATTGAAAGTGGTGACTTGCGCTGCAACCCGCCCCTTTTATGTGAACGCGCACAGGTTAACCCCGGCTCAACAAATCAACTTCATAATCAGCGTCGTAGTACCGATTAACACCACTTAAGATAACCAGGTTTTGTCAACCCTGGTTTAACAAAGTAACCCTGGGTTACATCTGGGTAGGTTAAGCTCCCTTCGTAGTACAGGCCCCTGCTCTTCTCATTGTTTACCAGTAGGAGTGGCATGATCTGCCTCATTTGTTATAATGCAAATAATTGCAAATTGAACTGAACATTGCATTTAAATCACAGGTTTGTCAGGAAGAAGTCCACTTAATTGCATTACATTTACTATATC
The DNA here is from genome assembly GCF_018492685.1 of Alosa sapidissima. Lineage (NCBI taxonomy): Eukaryota > Metazoa > Chordata > Actinopteri > Clupeiformes > Clupeidae > Alosa > Alosa sapidissima. Next base: position 51,803,387 of record NC_055957.1, on the reverse strand, counting down.
TCTGTACACACAGTGACAAAATTATTACTACTGAATATTTTATTTGATCTTATTTTATTATTCTTTAGCTAATGCACTATGTACAGCACTTTGGTCAGTGTGAGCTGTGGTTAAATGTGCTCTAAAAATAAACTTTACTTACTTACTATATGATGTCAATTAAAAGTAGAAATACTGCTGAAATTTTCCTATGTACATATCATAAAACATTGTAGGATATAATTAAATTAAAATGGTCAAAAAGTCAAATATGACTTGTAGGTTTATGTGCTGTTATTCATTGTTGAATCAAATTCACTTCATGTCAGTGCAATATCTGTGTGCCCTTTTCAAATGAATTGTTGAGCGATATTTGATGAAATCACAATAGGGTCACAATAAGTGAGGAAGAACTCTAGGCATATTACAAGCTTCAAAAAGAGTGCAAAAGGTCTTTGTTGATTTAGGGATTTTCTCTGTGAAAAGTTTTTTTTGATCTGAAGCTATGGTGATTACTGTGGTTCATCCATGATCATGATATGAACAAAGAGACTAGCTGAAGGTAGAAGATCCCCATTTTTGTTGAGTAAAGGCACATGATGATATCCTGAAAATAGAACAAAATGTCATGACTCACAGAGTACTATTTCATGTCACACAGCCTCTTCTCTAAAGATCATGGTCTACTGACATCTGTGCTTTTGAAAATGAAGCTGAAACGGGTGAACAGAGATTCGGCTAAAATGAAGGAGGCTCTGTGGGCCCTCAGGCTGACCTTCCCACAGGAGAAGCACCACGACTGATGGGTATTAAACTGGACAGGCTAGATGAGAGACTTACCACACTGTATGCTGGTAAAGGGTAGAGTGTATTGTCCAACAAACTCATTGCCTGATGTGGAATCGTAATCTTCAACTACAAAGCGCACCAGCGCCAGTTCTGGCACGTAAACATCAAACTGGAAGTTGGCGTTCCACATCGGATTGAATCCTAAACTCAAAAAGGCACACAATGACAGGTCCGTTTGTGTAGCACAATAGACACACACACACATGATTAAGTCCCAAGGTTTCTGATTTTGTACCATTGTTATCAATGTGTTCTGTTTTTTTCTGAGCCACGTCACAGTTCACGCCGTAGATCTCGACCCTCACCAGTGGATCCACAATGGACGATTTCTTTTGATTCACTTTGGGGAGTTGCTGGGCTGAGATCACCTGGTGACAAACACACATCCATTCAGGATCAAAAACGTGCTAAATAATGCTGGCCAGAGATGCATTCACAGCCATTTGGGGGTTGCGGGGAATGAAAGATGAAAGCACTGGACCCTGACCATCATATGAAATCTCTTGTGTTGACGCCACTCGCCCTGTGTGAGAGTGACAGGGTTAAACTCAGAAGCCCTGTCCCTGAGGTATGCTGGCTTCAGGATGTAGCCACTCAGGCCATTGGGAAGGAATCGACCCTGGTTCACGTCCATCTCTCCACATGGAGTCTGGAAGTTCAGGGCAACTGGACAGAGCAAATGGGACAGGGATGTAGAGTTGGGTATACTGGATATACATACAACTACAGATATATATGAAGAGTTTGGTTCCAAAACGCCATAAATCCATTTTTAAAATCATTAATAAGTCATGTTATTTAATTGTATTTCAGGTAATATCAATCAAATTGCAATCAATCAATTGTTTTGATTGGGTAAGGATAAATTACATAATAATACACAATTACATTTCCACTGAAATTACTTGAAAAACAAGATTACAATTTATTAATTATTTCAATCAATCAATTATTTATGAAAAATCATTAAAATGAAGGATATAGCGTTTCGGAACCAAACTCTTCATATGGACAGAGACATTATGAGCATCATCAACGTTTAAAAAATAGTCTTTTCATCTTAGAAAACATTACTGAATCTCTGACCACATGGGAAAACATTACTGTGTATCTCCTACAGCCTCTCAAGTTAAACAGTGACTGCACTGTCACTTTGCCAGACTAAAGCACATTTTGAATTTGCTCCAAATCAGAGCGAGTGTGAAGATTTCACAGGGAGACGTGCCCTCAAGGTGTAAACTGGGCAGCCTCCTACATGTGCCCAAGTTCAGTACCTATCTGACAGCCACTGTTCCAAAGTGGGACAGGATTGTAGTTGGAGGAATCTGTCCGCATGCCTGCTGGATAGATCCGGCTGAGTTTGTCAATATTGTGGTGAATGTACTGATTTGCTGCAAAAGAAAAACATTGCTTACATTTCACCTCTGTACTCGCCCCTTCCTTATCTTTGTCTGTAATAATAATTCTATGCAGTTATCTCAGTGCCCTGAAATGATTACGGTAGAAGTCCTACAATGACAAATCGACATCCTGGGTGAAGTTGTTACAATACACTGAAAGAAATCCCATATCTAGTTGTTTTAATGGGAAACATTTTATGGGAATCCATTTTAAAACCCAGTTTAGAAGACTTGCTGTTTACACCAGTTTGCTACCTGTCTCCTCTGCCAGCTTGTCTGCTTTTCCCTCCTTAAAAGAAGACATCTCATAGAAGCCCAGGTTTTTTTGGGCATCCTCAAAGCCATGGAAATGCACACTTTTGCAGTAGATGACTATATCTGAGAGTTCCTTAGCCAGTTTCAACTTCTTGCTCTTCTGCAAGCCCACACAAGATATGAATTAGTCACCAACAGACAACCACTTCATTACAGTAACAAAGAATCCACCTGAGCTCTGTTGCGTACTTTAGGTTTTTTATCTTCTTCCTCATCGTCCCCAGATTCTTCCTCCTCAGAGACAACGTCCTTCGTGCTGCTGGCCTCTGTGCTGAAGCAGTCCTCGAGTTTGTTCAGTCGCTTTCCTTTGATCACAAATCGTCTTTTCAGCTCCTAATCAACACCAAGACACAAACTCACTTGAGTCAGCGTACACAACGTACACTGGAATCACCCGCACATCATGAGCATGCATTCTTTCTGCAAAAGTGGTCTGCAACAGTAGAAATAAAACAATTCAAATCAATTCATGGTACTTGTTACCTCAAATGATCTTCCTTTAAAAAAATAAGAAAAGAAAAATGCCTATTGTTAGTTGTGGCTTCACAAAACAGAGACACGCCTCATCCGTGAGGACTGGAGAAAAACAAATGTTATGCAAGATGTCATTTCAAATTCCTCTGATGCAAAAACAGTGGTCATAGTGATTATGGGTGTTTTTTTCAATTCAGCACCACCAGAAATGGCTCACCATCTGAATGTGAGCAGTATTTAAAGCATTCTGCCACATGCAATGGTGTCATATCCACTAAGTATTCATGGGGTTCTTTACTCTAAAGGGCATCGGTTTACATACAGTGTAGCTTATATGAACTGAATCTTTGGGAGCCATAAATAATGTAATACATAAGTAGGGGAAAGCCAGATGCAGACTTCAGAACGAGCCAATAGTCACCAGCTGTTTGGATTCCAGACACTCCGCGATGAAAACAGACTCTTGTCCAGAATAGATGAACAAAACATATCCACCCAACCAACCCTTTACAGCTCAAAACAATATCAGATAATACACACATACAATTGGCCACAGCACTAAAAACCTTAATACTCTAAAGGGATTAATATTAGTTTTGAACAATGCTGAAAATCTTTATGCCACTGCCTCTAAACAGCATTCCTTGACAGGATAACATTTGAAATTATACTGCCATACGGCCCAGATCCGATTCCAGAGCACGCTGTTGCGAGTCCATGTTGCTTTGGCGTCTGTTAACGCTCACCTTTATCTTTAAAATACAAGTCTCACATCAACCATGCAGTATATTTTTCATGATTCCTGGTCTTCAACATGCATGACTAAGCAGAACACATGCTCACCTCTGGAGAAGGGAAGTTCATGGGCATCTGGTCCTCAAGGGGCTTTGTTACCAGGGCACTGCCCAGGATGGAGATCATGTGCTGGGCCATGAGCTTCTGCTGCTCCACACTGCAGTGGTTCTCCAAAGAAAGGATCACTGGGTAGTCTGATGTCTAACAGGAAGTGAAAGGACTTTGAACCCAAAACACTCATATCCATACAGTTAAATTACGAGATTTTATCACATCTAGACTTTAACTGCACTTCAGCAGCTACAATGCACAATATAAAAAACTGTTAATATATAACAGGTTGCCCAGTTGTTCCTATAAAAGTATTGGTTACACTTTACTTCACAGTATCGATATAACAGTGACATGACACTGTCATGAATGTATCATAAACAAGTCATAAACGTTTATGACATAACGCTTCTGTTATTAAGTGACATTCGGTTTTTGTCATAACAAGTTAGGTTTAGGATTAGGGTTAGGGTTAGGATTAGATGTTAGGATTAGGGTTAGGATTAGGGTTAGGGTTCATGTGTCATGACATTGTCATATGTTCATGACAGTGTCATGCCATTCTTACGTCAATACTGTCAAGTAAAGTGTTACCAAACTATTTTAAAATATGAGCCCTGGTCTATTATTTAAGTAAAAAGCAGTTACTAGCAGGAAATTACTGTGAAACAGGCAAAAACAGTTAAGGATTGTGTGACTATTACCAGTCAATTAAACAATCCCTTAGTGAAATACCATGGCCACTTGCCATCACTTGTGTTGTACCTTAAAGGCATACTCCTTGATAGCCTTGATGGCATCTTTAAAGAGGATCTTGGACGTGAGGGTGTAACCATGGTAAATGACCGGCTGACCATCTGACCCATCCCAACAGTCCAGCTCCACACAGCGGCAGCTCTTCAGAAGAGCCCTGAGAGAATTAATTCATTCCAAATGAATACACAGAGCCTATGCTACTGCACAGGATTCCTAGTGTGAATCATAAACAAAGGAGAGCCCTGGGAGGTGCTTTCTATGTTATAACTGCCAACCACCAATAGTAACAGATTTTTCTTCAGGGAGTCAACTTTGTCCATAACTTTTGATGTGGCAGTAGCCTTTCATACTAATGAAATTAGCTAAACCCAGACAGGCCTACTTTATTAAACATTTGAGGACTGACTGAGGTCTGTGGATCACACAAGTGGCATTATGTCTTCAATCATCCGATCAAGTACTTTCCATTCCTTTTAACAGTGAGTGCTAAGCATGTTAGCTAAGCATGCTAGCCAGTTTACCGTATATATGCCTCTGTGCTGCTGGGTCCCTTCAGCTGGTCCTCCATCAGATATGTGTTGTGGGAAGAAGAGATGAAGTAATGGTTGAGGGGCTGGGTCATGTCCTGGTACACACCCTTGTGAGAAGGATTGAGAATCAAACCCTCTGGTTGGTGGAAGTACAACAGGAACCCGTCCTTGCTCATCACCTTCTTCTCTTTCGCTGCAGACAGAAAGGAATTGGGATTTTGTTTTGAAGTTGTGACTGAGCTTGAATTGGCTTGAACAGCAATTCTAAACAGTCAGCAATGCTAACAGTGCTAATATCTACCAAAGACCTGGCACCTACCAGAGCTGTCCAGCTCGTACTTGTCGATGAGGTTGAGTGCATGGTTCAGATCCACAGCCTCTCTCTGCTCCTTGTTCAGGAAGTACAGTAGATCCTCGGCGCTCATCATACCCCCAGTCTTGGCGTATTCCCCATAGATGACATCAATCTCCTCACGATGGGTGAGAATTTCATAGAAGTGTTCTATTTCCTTGCCCTCCAAAAATCCACATTTGGACGCGTCACATTTCTGAGGGAGTGAGAACGTTTTAGACATTGTGTTATGTAAATCTAACACTCTGACGTTACCTGTCAGAATATGATATAATGACTAAATTTGAGTGATGTTAAGTGATTGTTTTCACTGTAACCTTTATAGTATCACCTCAAACAGTTCCTTTGCATAGTTATCATCCACCTCAATGTTGATATGACGCAGGAAGCTCTTGAGTTCTTTCAGACACATTTTGTTGTTGTTGTCCTTATCAGCTTTGCGCATGCAATTGAAGATCCAGCTTAAAAGTTGGTATAAGGCTTTCAAATTGATACACGAGTAGCTATAATAGAGGGCCCTTCACACCAACAAATAATGGAGTTCATTGTTAACATTATGCCTGAAACTGAACAGCACTCTCTGTTTTGGGACATTTTTGAAAGACAGTAATGACATATATTTGAAGGATAATGGTTTTCTGTGCATTCTGTGCATCTTTATGATACTTTGTTTGTTTAGGATTCTATAATGCATTTCATGGCTATTTTTTGCCTGTTTATTTATCATGCTCCTACATCATTAACAGTCATGAAGATTTTTTTTGTTTTGTTTTTTAAACAAACTAAATCTACTACCGTTAAGGCCCAAGCTCTGATAATCTGTAATTAGCCAAAAGGATACTGCTCAGTCTTCTCTTGGCGGGTGAGTTTGCCAAGGTTGGACATGAGCTTCTCCAGCCCAGTAACCCACTGCTTTGCCTCCTCTTCAGAGCTGGCGATCAGGTCCAGGTTTTTCCGGCGGCTCTTGAACAAGATGGAAAAGGCTCGAGCTTCCACATGGCCGTCTGTGTGCTTCTGCAACCCCTCCGTTTGCCTGCCCGACCTCACTGCAGCGATGTCGTCCACGCAGACTACCAAAGGAAATTCTAGAATGAGTGTTTTGGTTTGCACTGATGGATTCCTTATGATGATCTGTTACTGTACAATGTGATTGCACTGTAATATTGTGTCCATCGTGCATAGTTTTGTGTCTAGTGCCAGTCTGATGCCTTGTCTAATGACGCCTATACCAAATGCATTGTCAAAGAGAAGCACAAAACACATTGTAGTGACTCAACAGTTTATGGTTGTCTATCAATATTAATCACCCCAGATTTTCCATTGCTGCTATATAGTGTCTGGATGAGCAAGGCACAGTGCTCTTATTACTTTATACATTATCCATCACAATATGACTCACTGCCCTGTTTGCGATATAACAGCAATAAAAAATCACCATAGGAACTATCTGTAATTGATCACATCACCCCCAGTTTACAACTTCACTGTGTGAGTGACCGAAAAAGAACCACAGCAAAATATGAAAAAGAGTAGACTGAAACACAACTGGTAGCTCTGTATCTTTTCTGGAAGCTTGATGAACATCAGTACAAGTGACAAGTAAGGCACTGATAAACTAATAATACAGACGCAACAAAAACTACATCCAACCCAACTCTCTTAAATAACCTCTAGACCACAAATGAAACATCAATTGGGAACTGTAATGTTTCAGGCTGGTTTGACCTTCGCTGACTACTAGGGTTGGGCACCGAAACACGGTTCTAATATGGCACCGGTGCCAACGCAAACGGTAGTAACTGCATCGAATAACAACGTGGATTTCGGTGCCTCATTTCGGTGCTTAAATAGCGTTTTTTTAATTATTTATTTATTTTTATACGAGGCATCACTGCATGTCATGCGCCATCTCTAACCTCTTGCTCTGATAGCAACACATCCAGATACAGTTAGCTGTGATAATATATGATAAACATATGATAAACACTGGATGTATAAACCAGAGGGGTGCACCACATAGGCGAGTGGACAGTGTTTGACAGCCTGCGTGAGCCCAAAGTAGCTTACTTTAAAGCGATATCGCGAGCTCCTGTCAAAATCTAGCAGTGGGCCTAACTACCAGTGTTGGGCAAGTTACTTCAAAATCGTAATGTATTATGCATTACTTATTACGGTACTTATTACTTTCACCAAAATATCTAGAAATATGGATTTGCCATTCTAAATGCAGTTTATTACGCTCAATGCAGCTCATTGCTCTTCCAATGGATGGAGATGTGGTATAGCATAATGACTGAGCTAGGCTTAAGTCTAACAACAGTAGAATGCAATAGGCGCAGTGCTCATGATGTAATACAAGGAACAATCATAGTCATAGTAATATTGTTAAAAACTGACAAAAGGTCAAAGTCTGGTAAATTGTGATATACATACTGTAACTTTAAGGCCTAGGTCTGCTCATTAAAATCAATAGAGAGCCTACTATATTGTAAATCAAAGCTTAATAAAGACATGTCAAGATGGTGGCATTTCGGTGCCCTAAGTGAGTGGCTTTGAGAGAGTGACATTTAAATGATAACTCAAACACCTAAAGTAAAATAAAAAGCCTATTATTTACAGACCATTAGTGTGTGTTTTTAAACATTAATTTCTGAAGAAATCCTGTTTTCTTATAAATGGTGCACTGTCACTTTAAGAGCATTGATCTTTACGTTCTCATAATGCCCTTTTGCCAGCTCTTGTTTACAAGCCTTGTTTGTTGAGTTACATTGATAGCACAATATTAACAATAATATGCACAATGTTAAGTTGTTTTAAGCAGCCTTCATTGCTTTGGAAAGTATGCAATGATGTTGCTTCACATTTCGTTTTGCAAATAAAAGTGAATTATGAGCCTGGTAGCCTATCCACCTTGGATTTTTTTTTTGTCGACTCGGCATATCATGTGCTTCATGTAAATGCTTGGAAAACGAATTATTGAAGACCCACCAATTCCATTGTATTAGTACTACGTTGTGATTGAGAGAACCCAAAAAGTATCAAACTTGCATGTACCACGGTGTTAGTGCATTCTGACATTGTAAACGTTATTGATGAAGAATGAAACGCAGTTTGCAGTAAAGCTTTTCATTGGTTACATTTGGGTGCCCCCTCTGTCCTTTGGTGCCCTACGCAAAGTGCGTGATGCGCGTGGGAGAGCGGTGGCACTGCCAGGCTACACGAGCTTTTTCTGCATTTATATCCCTTTATTCTCTTTAATTCAAGTTCACAGCTCAAAGCTGACATGCACTAGAAGAGCATATTTGTGTTTTATCAAGAATCAAAAAGATTAGCGTGGCACCACTTTAGATGTTTCATTAAATGACTTGTGCTATTTCGCGAGGCATAGTGAGATCTTTCGGTTTCGCACACAAATGCACTATTATGTTCTTCATATCCTTGTCTCTGACAAGCTAAAAATAATGAGCGTAGGCTTATGTCCATCCCGCAAATAGAGTCCGAATAGAGTTTTTCCGCTGGCAAAAACATAAATATGTAGGTTACATACCTGATGTCACTGAGCTGTCAAAAAGGCTATGAAACCATCTCCGTAAGTTATCGCTAATTAAACTCAGCTGACTGGTGTTAGCGCATAGCCATAGTTGCTGTTAAAATGCCTACTAGGCTAGCGCTGGGAATCTAAACACTTCAACACCGACATGTAGCCTAACATGTTCAAAACTACTGCGTGTTATGGGTTAAGACATGAAATTTCTTGAAGCATTTGGGAACACACTGAATTAACTGGAAAGTAGAGTCCCAGTTAGATTAGCTTGCTCGCAAATGCCGTTGTCCATGACCTGGCAGTTTTATGGCAAACCGCCTATACTGGGTAAACTTGAAAGCAGAGCTTACCATTGTGTGTGCATGCATGGCAAGCTGTTTTAACATTTAAATGTATTATTCGTAGGAGCAATGAGATATTGATAGTAAATTGAATACAACAGTTTAATTTCATGTTTTATCAAATTTGTCTTATCAATAAAAAAAAAGCAATTCATGTTTTAGACCATTTTAATTTAAAACATTTTTAAAACAAAGTACCGGTTCAGGCACCGTTTTGGCACCGGCACCGTTTTAAAAGTATCGATTTAGCACCGGTATCGGATAAAACCCAAACGATACCCAACCCTACTGACTACTCTCAGACCTGATTTGCTCTGTTTCAACTGATTGTGAACGCTAACAGCGTGCGAACCCTTCATCCAGTGGGAAATACTGGGGACTTTCAAATATTTGATCTTGAACTTGTCTTTGTATTTCTTTGCATTTCTCACAGGCTATGCTGGCTGCTGTCCTCAGCCAATTGTGTTAAAACGCACAATACACAATATTCAAGTCAGATACACAGGTCAGAAGTCAGATACACATGAGGGTTGAAGGCTGAAGCAGCACTCACAGGTTGGATTGGAGGACCTTATAGTCTTGTGTGACTCATACCACAAAGTCTTACAGTCCTCCCTCAGCTTGTAGAAGCGTGTTCTCTTCCAGTTGCTGGATCGGACCTTCAGAAGGTCTCCGCCACCCAGCAGAAACTGAAGATCTGGATCGCCATCGAGACCTTATGCAACACACAGGAAGAGAGGAAGAGAGAGATGTTTTACTGAAACTGTTTGCCAGAAGTTAGTCAATATTTGATTGTCACATATCCTTTAGGCAAACTGACTTTAGATCCATTTGTATTCCACACAAAGAGAAGACTTTTCCTCATTCTTTAAGTGAACTGAAAATTATTCAGATTCTATGACACTGATTCTGAAACCTTTCACCACAGCAGTATTTGTTAGAATGCAAGAATGCGACTTAAGGGTATTTTTGCAAGCACAAACAAGTTGTTGACAGTTCCGTGTCTCAAGGCACAGATAAAGAAGGATAGAGCTAGAACATCGATGAGACCATTCACACTGCAGTTGTTAAGTTACAATCTAAGCTACAATCTTCCCTTTCAAGAATATTTTTTTAATGGGATAATAACTGATGATTCTTAAAAACACATTAGATGAATGAACAAATGGATTTTCACATGGAGTCCCAACAATTATACTAAATTGTCCTAATGTGGGACACCTAGGCTCCAGTGGGTGTTGCTCTTCTCCAACCTTATGAATGTCAGTGAAACTATGGGAAAGCCGGTTACACTTTACTTGAAGGTATCTACATAACAGTGGCATGACACTGTCATGTGTCATAACATAAACAAGTCATAAACGTTTATGACATTACACTTTTGTCATTAAGAGTCTTCGGGTTTTGTCATGACAAGTTAGGTGTAGGGTTCATTTGTTCATGAGTGTCATGTACTCTTATGTAGATATCTTAAGTTAAATGTTACCGGAAAGCCAAAGCAGGGTCCTGTGATCAAAATTGGATGTGCCTAATGTGTTATCCTCACAAGCCCATAAAAAGCAAAAAATGTCCCAGGGCAACCCACACACAATTCATTAAAGCCTCTTACCCAGGAGTTCAACGTTGACGTGGGCCACTTTCTTGTTTTCTTTATAATGAATTAACTCCTCAGATTTTGTCCTTCGAGGTTGTCGCTGTATACACTGCATGGTGACACTTCTCTAAATTGCATTGAAGATATCAAATAAGCTAACCTCACTCTATTCTACTTTCAGTGAAAAGTGAAGCTCCGGGAATATTTGGTCCATGGGGCGTGTACTACTATTCAAAGTACACTCCTCTAAACGCCACATTGTAATCGCTCCTGAGGACAACACCGAAAAAAGAACTGTAGTAGCCTAAGCTATGCCTACAGATTTGATCAGGGTTTGATGCGTTGTGCATTGGCAAAAGCCAAATAGCCTACCGTGGTGGAATGGACCATAATACAAATCTGATACCTGCCTATGAGAATTTCTGTTAATTTTATAAGACGTGGGTCTGACATCAGTCTTGGGTAAGGGTGGGACGCCATCTAGTGGTAGCTTATAAGATTAACCTTACCCAATCTGTTGCTGGGTCATGTTTAACAGAACTAAAGTTACAGTTCAGTCAGTGACTTGTTGAAAGTCAGGCCTACCTTAATATGAGCTCTGTGTGACCTGATTTCCAAGCCAACACAGTCTGCATTAGACCAAATTTGTATAATTCTACAACATTTAACATTATTTTGGTTAAAAAGCTAGCCCATTCGCCTATAGCTGGCTCGCGCAAATAAAATATTTTAGCAACCACCATTAGCCAGCACACAAAAATGTCACATATGAGGAAGGCACTATGAATGGAACATGTCACATATGAGGAAGGCACTATGAATGGAACAATAGTGATTAGGCTATACCTGCCCCACCTTTCTGCACAATTATATATGATATAGGCAATTAGTATCCTATATCAATGTCACCATGTCCACATGCATTTATGATTCTGTATTAATCAAAGCTGTCTTCATTATCAGTAGTTTACGTTAATGTCATATCTCCCTGACCGGAAAGAAATGAAAAGGAAGCACTGTGCATTTTTGAAATATGCCACCTGATTAGAAAATAGGCTTACAGCGTTTTACAACAAAAAAGTGTGTAAGCTAGCCTATAGGCTATATGATAGCGTCCAGAATGAAAATGAATACCTATTTTTTTGGAGCAGGTGAACGTTTTCAGTGGAATTACCAACACAATCTATGACTTACCTTGTTTATTGGCAATGCCATTCGATTCCATTCTTTTCGATTTGTTTGTGGGTGTGTTTTTTATCTGGATGTTAAGGTGTCTCGGGAAATGGGAGAGTATTTTGTTTATCCACCATATCCGCGCAATAAATCGACTATTAGACTAATAACTGGTGCGTCCTCATAGACCTGAATCCCAGAGTGAACTGAACACATTTCGTACTTCAGTTTTCCAAGTGCCACTCCTAGCCTACACCGGTCTAACAAGCTCACTGGCAGTGTGTGTTGTAAACACCTCACTATTCTAAAACTGACGAAGTGGAAAAAAATAGCCTGAGTCACGACCTAACGCAGATTTAAAATAAATCAGAATATTTTCCATTAGGCCTAGACATATTCTGCTTTGCTTTTAAGTAGTGAATTAATAAAATAAGAATACACTGTCAATAAATAAATAAAAAATACAGTCTTTTCCACTCTAGCTAAAAGCACTGACCTTCAACCAAGAGTTGGCATCCCAGACTAACATTTTATTAGCCTAGGCTATATTTTAGCAAGGTACCTAGGCCTAAGTGGGTCAAAAACATTAAAATATCTTGAAAAATTCCAAGCAATTTTCTGATTTTCAATTTTCAATCAGTATCTCAAAATATTAGAATAAGATCATGTTATGCAGAAATGTGTTTCCTGAGCCTTTCCTGGCGAGAGTCAGGTTACCTTTCCTGAGCCTGATTCAGTAAACAGAACAACATTGGTGGGGAAACTGACTTAGATACCTACCCTCCACAGGGTAGCCTAAGCCACAGAAGGTCATTTCTGAAAGGGGACGGTGCTCACAGAGTTCTGTATCAAAGCATATTCATAGAAAACTGACTGGAAGGGGAAAGTGTGGTAGGAGTATACTCTTTTAATACCGTGAGGGAAATTTGGTCTCTGCATTTAACCTGTGAATTAGTGAATATACAGAGCACACAGCACACAATGAGCACACAGTGAGGTGAAGCACACACTGCTTCACCTGAGCTGCCTGCTTGCACAGGGAGCAGTGAGGTGCCTTGGTGGTTAGGTGCCTTGCTCAAGTAAAGGGCACTTCAGCCGTGGATGTGGGGGCAAAGCAGTGCTCAACCACTTCCCCCGCCCACATTTTTCCTGGTTGGGGATTGAACCTAACCTGACTCCGCCAGATAGATGCTTCACATTTGCTCTGCATGTGGAAAACTGAAGCTTGCGAGATCAGGATCACACAGTCTCACAAGGATTGAACCCGCAACCCTTCGGTTTCAAGCCTGAAGCCGTGGCTGCCCTACAAAAGGTATGCAAGCAAGAATGGTCAAGAATGGTCAATTCAAGAACTTGAGGGAACTTCACAAGGAGTGGACTGAGGCTGGAGTCTGCATCAAGAACCACCATGCAAGTGACACATTCAAGCCACTCTTGAATACCTGGACTAAGGAGAGACAGAACTGGACCGTTGTCCAAACTCCTTTTTTCACATAAAATCAAATTTTGCATTTCATTTGGATATCAGGGTCAAATCAAGGTCCCTAGAATCTAAAGGAAGAGTGGAGAGGCACAAAATCCAAGTTGCTTGAAGTCCAGTTTGATGTTTCCACAGTCAGTGATGATTTGGGGTGTCATGTCATCTGCTGGTATTGGTCCTGTATTTTATTAAGTCCATCAATGCAGCCGATCAATGAGATTTTAGAGCACTTCATGCTTCCATCTGCTGACAAGCTTGGAGATGCCGATTTCCTTTTCCAGGACTCGGCACCTGCCTACAGTGCCAAAACTGCTAGTAACTGTTTTACTTAGCATGGTATTACTGTGCTTGATTGACCAGACAATTCGTCTGACCTGAACTCCATAGAGAATCTGACCTGAACTCCATAGAGAATCTTTTACATATAACTACATATCAATCTGTGAAAGATTCACTTTTTGGAGTAAATTATGGGGGAAAATTAATGTTTCCAGGATATTCTAATTTTTGAGACCCACCTGTAGCACCTTCAACGAGTGAGGTAAAAATGCTTTGTTAGGTGTCTTAGGCAATGGGGCGATCTGTTACTGTCTGGTGATCTGTGGTTTATCATCACTATGTGGCATAGGAATGAGTTAGCCCATCCTACACCATGTTATTCATTGCTCAACATGGAATAATACTTGGAAGGTTTAGTTATATGGAAAGTGCAAAGACATAACATATTCCACTTTTGATATGCAGGTCTAACTGGTCAAACAATCACATGGAAAAGCTGATCCATGCTTGATACTCAGCAGTCCCATTCATGACCGGCTTACTCCCCAAGCAGAGTCAGCATTGGGCTAGGTGCATTTTCACACTGGCCTTGCCTTGAGCTGTCACAGGAAGAGGCATAGTCCCCAAATATTTCTCTCTGTTGGGGATCATACAGGGAAGGCATGGATTGTGTATGACTTTAAAATATTCAATACGGAATTAAGAAAAAGGCAAAATGATATCTATTATTAAAATATATATTAAAACATTATTTTTTTATTCATTGAGTTTTATTCGTGGTAAGTGTCACATATAAAAACCGTTTAACTGTAGGCCCTTTCACACTGGCAAAATCGCCGCGATTTTATGTACCAGAATCGCGGAACGACGGTCCCTTTCACATAGACCGAGGCGGAACGGCGGGACAAAGTGTCTCGCCAAATTTACTAAGCCCCCTAGACATTTTGCAGAGTTTTTTCGTTCCGCCACCAGTGTGAATGGGTCAAGGCGGAAAGGGGAATCTGGGCGGCCATTTCAATGCTGTCCAGCCCACCACAGGAGATTGCAAATAAATCTAACTGATCAAAAGCAGCAATCGCAGAGACAGCACATTATGTCAATCTATAAATTCACAAAGTCTTCAGTCATTCAATGCCTAGAGTTGACTAGCTTGGCATGCAATCAGTTGCCATAATAGGCTATCTTAAAATCCAGCTATAAAACAAAGCATGAACTCATGAGCATATGTCTGCCCTATATGTATATCCTCTGATTGTAATGCTTATCTAGGCTATATTTGTAACATTTATTTTGTATTTGGCCTGTTATAAAATCATGTAGACTTATTGAACAATTGAAACACATTAGGAACCGCAAAATTGGAGACATGCATAAAGACATTGCTGCAAATTTAAAACCGGATTAGCCTACCCTGGAATGGCTAACTGTGCAGGGGAATGCTTTATACCTTTATGTTCTGTAAGGTCTGCTGTTTATTCTGATGGTTTGTCATGTGTTGAGGGAAAGTTCACAAAGTATTCCACCAAGATGAATGGGGAGACGGGCGCAAAAAAATATGATTAAACCCATACAGAAAAATAATATATTCACATATATGAACATATTCCAGTATAAGCACATCTATGTTAAATAAATATATTTACATCTATGTGAAATACATATATTTCCATGTATGTATCAATATATTTCAAAATATAAGTAAATATTCAATATTGGCCACTTTCTTATATTTTATGCATATAATTAAATATATTTAAATATATGGCAGTAAGAAGCATGATCACATGACCCTTGATGAAGATTCTGATCACATGATCTATATATTTCAGACATATATTTCTCTAATATAGTTCATATTCTACTATGGTTTGATATTTTCCACATTGATCATTAAATATTTCACTATTGTGTTTACTTAAAATGAACCATAGTATCAGTATAAAGAGGAAGAAACACACAACACTTCTGTTATCTTTTATTCTATTTTATTGAAAATCTTTGTTTTTGTTATGGAACCTCAGTTCTGTCACTTTGGCATTTATTGCCTGGCTTAGCAATCTGGAGTGAGTGTCTGGCCTGGGAACTGCTTCAGGGTGGCCTCTGAATAAGACAGAACATATACAAATAGAACATGCAAAATATTAGTGACACAAATACAGATGCTAAAGTGCAGAAACACTGTTGTGTTATCACGATAATTGGAGATAAATACAAAGTGAGTTGGAGAGAATTCGAAAGACATACAAATAAAATAAACTCACCAATTATCGTCTTAGTCCTCTCAGGGTCCAGGCATTGCCTCTAAGTGCCTCCTAAAAAATAGCACAATCAATTAGGACCTCAAATAGTTACAGTTTACTAACACAGAAAAGATCTATGATGGTGAGGCGAAAATGGGAAGCAGTCCACACAGACAGCCTAACACTTTTAAATGAGACAACACAACTAATATATATTATATACACAGAAGAGAGAAGCACACAGATACACACTGAAAGGAAAAGTTAGTTTCATCCTCAATTTTTTACTAAACTTGTACAACCAAGAAGCTGCTATTTCATTAAAGTTAAACATGTACATTTTAATGTAAAAGTTCACATCTGTATGAAAACACTCTACAAACCGTGTTGAATAAAAGCCTTCAGACTCACAATCTCCTCTTGGAGAGCCATTATCGCCACCTCTTCTGTAGGTGGTTGTCAGTTCTTGGTTATCTCCCACAGCTCACACTCATAGAGAGCTCTACCAGCCTTCTCTGAAACCTGCAAGTGAACAGAATATACAGCATGAATGAAAGTGGCGTTGGTAAAGGGTATACTCGCGTAATATGTAATGTCCTGGGATATTCCCACTCATGAAGTGTCTCCCATCCGAGACTGCTATCTGAGACTGTAGGGAAGCTGTACCAACCATCATAGAAAGATATGGTTGGAAAGGTATATTTTCAGTTCACTTTGTGTCCCCAGTAGCTTGAAGCTAATTCCTTGTCATTCAAAAGATCAAAACTACTCAAACAAATGTATAAATTCTCAGAAACAAAAGGTTATGTTCTGCATTCGAAAATAGACCTTTAACAAAAAAGTTATATTCATAAGTAAACATTAATTTTTGATTACCTTTGGTCTATGTGATGATGAAACATCAACATTTGTCAGTGAAGCATACTATGGGTTGGGCTTGGGTCGTCTTGGTCTCTCAGGTCTTCTGGTCCATCCTCTGGTGTCCTTGATGTAGCTTTCGAGTGTTGCCTCTCTAAAATGTAAAAAAAAAGGGGTGTCAGTGCTCAAATGCACTACATGACCATACATGGTCCTTTTCAATACAATTCAACTTTTACATTTCCATAATTTAGCATGGGTGTGAATGGTTTTGCAAGAATGTCAGTGCACAAAGTATGGCAAAGTAGTTTGATAGTGCACAAAAACAAAACACATTACTTGCAATACCATTTCCATGAAATTAAGCACAGTACTTGTCTTCAATTTCTACACGTCCACTCTAATACTCTCCAGCACATAACGTTACCACATTACATCCTATCTAAAAAAAAAAGAAGCTAATGTTAGCTCTAAGTGTTGTCCATGATGCTCAGTAGCCTAGCTTGGAACTTGGAAGTGGACAAATGAAACATTTCACATAATTACTCATTCGCAGTCCACATACCTAAACGCTAATGCTCAGTATCACCATGATGGACTGTAAATGCCCCTACAAAGTGTTAGCATATTGCCCAATAAACTCTACTTCTTCATAATTTAGTATAAGCATTTATTGCGCCATTGTAACATTCACTTATGAAAAGCCCTATAGTTTATGTCCCTGGGGCTAAAGTCTATTTGTAATGCCATAATTGCAAAATTACAAGTACACTAAGTAAACTGCAGCTTTCTTACTCAGTCTCAATTCATACGTACAGTCTGGCTTCTACACAGTCTTACACTCAGATGAGGCGTCTGGCCCTTTAAAATAAGACATTAAATCTGTAAAGAAAGAATGTGATAAAACCAGAAATGGCAAGGGACTGACTGGCAGAGCTTGGTAGAGAAGACATGTTACCTCATGCAGTGCATGGCAAAGACTACAAAGACATCTCTCTTTTTATTTTTCTGCCATTTATTTTCATACAGGCCTAGTATAGTAGTCTTTATGTTAATTGTTGCTGAAACACTGCAATTTCCCCTTAGAGATTAATTATCCTTTCCTCTTCCTGTTTGTTTTAGCAGGTAAAGTACTTTAATATTTTTTCTGTTGAGCATGAGAAAAGGATTTTGGTAATTTAAGGTCAGGCATGCTTTTTAAGTATTTGTCCATTTTTTTTCAATGCCTTTAGGTTACACACCACAACCTGTTAAGAAAGATGGGTGTGCACATTGGTTTGATGTAGCACAGCTTCGGCCGTTTAGGCCGTAAATGAATACTTCACACGCACATACTGGTAGCACTAGCATACAACCGCCATGCATACATACTTGCAAGTGTGTGTGTGTGTGTGTGTGTGCAAGCCTATGTGTGTGCATAAGTATGTATGTATGTATGTGTGCACAAGCAGACATAGGCAGTATTTCAATTATATGTATTTAAAATACATATTTATTTCCTTTAGTAAGTATGTAGGCTATGCACACACACACACACACACATGGTTGTATGCAAGTGCTACCAGTATATGTGAAGTAATCATTTACGGCCTAAACGGCCCCATAGCTTGTCAGCTTGCAGTTCGCTATCTACAGGCACACAGACAAGGCTGTCATCGCTATGATAATCTGATGCGATGGGAGGCCGTTGCATTAAATACTCTAATAACACAGTGCGCATGTCTTATTATTTTTATTATTTTATTATTATTATTATTATTATTATTATTATTATTAGTAGTAGTAGTAGTAGTAGTAGTAGTATTTTGTGTGTAGCCTGCTGTTCGTTTGGACATTATTATTCGCCATTTTCATTGAGGCTTATTATTTTCTTTATTATACTTTACTGACGATTCAAGAGAAACATTATACTAATATTACACGAAACATAAAACAAAAATGTATTCATTCCAAATAAATGAATACGACAGCCCCGTTTGTATTTATAAGAACATAATTTTGCCACATTTCGCCTCATTCAAGATGGCGCTAAGAAAGGCCTTCATGTTTTAAATGCGGCCTTCAAGTGCTATCGGAAATATCGTAATTACGAATTCAGAGCGAGTTTTTGTTAATGATACTCGCGTTAGTTGGGGACTCACGGTACACTAAAGTCGGAAGAACGACTTCTAAACTAGGACATTCGACCTTTCAATGAGCACATGACGGTAGCAACAGCGCTGATGGTGGCAGAGTTTGGGTTGACAGGGGGCCATGGAATACTGTAACGATAGCTAAGCTCAAGTACTACCATTGCAGAAATAGTCGTTTTTTGTAAGGAAACTGTTGTTGTCCAACAGATTACTTACATTTAACACAGCAAGTGAAAACCTGCCGTTGTCTGCAGTCATGTCGGAGGACCCGAGCCCCCAAAGTTGGTCTATCGACAGGGATGATTATGTGCTTAATGAGGTTATCGGTAGGTATGACAGGTTTACGTTAACGTTAGAGCAGCAACGTTAGCTTAGCCCCTATGTTCGTCAGATAGCGAGGTGATGGTGATTTTGATCATTTAATGATAATAGCTTTCTAATTTGCGGAACGAGAATGGACACTATGCCATGTATTTTACATTTGCCCGAATAAATACTTGGTGCCATGGAATCCAGTTTGCTTGTTAGCAAAATTAGCGCTAGCTTACTAACTGTTCGGAGGAGACAGCAGCCGGGTAATTTAGCAATGAAAGTTCAGTAGCCAGCTATCAGGAGCTAACCTTTGGATTGAGCTTTCGCTAACGTTAGCTAGCTACCGTACTCCTCTTTTGAGTATATTATTATTTTTAATACATGCGTGTGATGTTCCTGGCTCTGCTTTTTCGCAACAAATGTGATCACTCAACAGCTACTCAGGAGTAACTTTAGCAGATAGCCTAGCTGATGGTGGAAAACGTTGGTCATGATAACGTAATATCTTTACTAGCTAGCGAAGTAACGTTATAGTTCAGAAAGCTAAAAGTACCGGGCTTGCTAGACGGCTAGCCAGCCAAAATTCCATAACGTTAGCTTGTTAGCTTGAGTATGTTAAGTCTGTGGGCACCGACTTCAAACAGAGACCCAATTCATTGTTCAATGTTGCTGTAGGTGTTTTGAACTTGACGAGTTAACCCTGATGTTATAATATGTCGATAGTTCCAAATCAGTTTAAGATCGTTTCTGTTTTACCTATGGCTAGCAAGCTAATGAGGTCCTGCATGTTTGGATGGAAGGAAGGATGGGCACTGTCAGTGGCTATTAAGGTTAATATAAGTGCAATGCGCAGTTATTATTCCATAGTCATATTATTGTATGTACATTATGAAAGCAAATCAAAGGAAAATGAGAATTCTATATGATTGTAAGCTCGTAACGTAGAACTAGTTCCATAACGTTGAAGACAAATATATTTATACATTCAGACGTATCCATCCATCCAACTGTTGGTATTCTAAACTTTGCTCTCGTCATCATTTATACGTTCACAGTTATGATGACGAGATGGTTCAGACATGTGACATGGTGTGTGTTGGTGTGCATCCAAGATGATTTAATCATCTGTCTGCACTTAATGCAGGGAGTGGAGCCACGGCTGTGGTCCAGGCAGCATACTGTACGCCACGGAAGGAGAAGGTGGCGATCAAACGCATTAACCTGGAAAAATGCCAGACCAGCATGGACGAGCTCTTGGTAACTTTACAGTCATCCTTTCATCAGTTACATTTTTTAGCATTATAATACATTGATGACTCTGTACTAGTTCACAAAGCACCCTACATGTCACATCTAAAATTATTGTCTAATAATGTATGGGGCCGCCGTGGCCTACTGGTTAGTTAGGGTTGCTCACTGTGCAGGGATTAGTGTGTGCTTCACCTCACTGTGTGTTCACTGTGTGCTGAGTGTGTTTCACTAATTCACAGATTGGGATAAATGCAGAGACCCAATTTCCCTCACGGGATCAAAAGAGTATATAAACTTATACGTGGTTTTATACAGGAAAGCTTAGTTGAATCACTGGATGGTGCCATTTTGGTTATGTAAGAGAATCACGGGAATGGCTCTGGCTTGTCACCTCAATGAGAGCTCTTTTTGCCAAATGATGGTGTAACTTTGTTCACTTCCCAGTCATTAGTCGGCCTGTCTCTGCCTGGCCAGTGTCACTTTGTGAACTACCCGTGAGTGGGAGAAGAATGCAATAACTCAAACATATTTTAGTTTTTGTAGAATAGTTACAGCTCCATTTTGTGTTTTTCTGAACAACACATTTTGTTTACTGCTATTAAGCAAACTTACTTTTAAATGTAGCCTACATAAAGTGTGTCTGTCTGATGTTTGCAGCCTTAACTAAACTGCAGTTTTTGCTGTTTTAGGCAAAGCATTTAAAGTATTCCCTCATGCTAACAGCGTGCAATAGGACCAGTGTAGAACTCTTTGGATAAACTGAGCTGCCACAGACTGATTTAGTGGAATTTAGTGCTGTGTTAAGTATAACAAATTCACCTGTCTTACTCACAAGCGGTCTTATGGTTGAGCAGGGAAAGACCTGAGGTGCTTTCAAATTCGGCAAACAGTGGCAAACGTTCATGGCGAACATGTTTTCTCTGTGCAGTTAAATTTGAACGATTTGCTGTAACATTCCATTGTAACGGTAACACTTCATTCAGCTCCACTGTATTTTTGCGGAGAACTACCTCGTCAGACTGTTTGCGAGTGTTCGCAAACGTTGAACGTTCGCGAAAAACTCAAGGCAAACAGAAACCTTGAATAGTTGAACGCACCTCTGGATTCTGGTGTGTAGGTTATCGTGTAGGGAGTCGGCTCATGGGAGTCTTTTCAAGTGGTTTCCAGGCCTTAGCAGAGTGAAGGTCTTGGAGTGTGAGATGTGCAGTAGCTTAAAGGATATAAAGCTAAGTTATAAACACAAAGAAATTTGAGTGTAATAAGAAAGCAGCTTTACATGAAAAGCCATGATCTTATTCACACATAATCAACAATTATGATGGCTAGATAGATAGATAGATAGATAGATACTTATGTACTACTTGAGTGCATTTGTCCTCTTTTCCCCCTGTAATACAAAAGCACCAGATCAGTCACCTCTGGGATATCCCTAACCTTAATGAAGTTAATAACGGTAGTTTGTCTGTTTCTGTCAAGTGTCTGTGTTTAAAGCCTGTTTCCTTCCCATCTCTGTCATCTGCAGAAGGAGATCCAGGCTATGAGCCAGTGCCACCACCCCAACATCGTGTCCTACTACACTTCCTTTGTGGTGAGGGATGAGCTGTGGCTGGTGATGAAGCTGCTCAGTGGGGGTAAGGGGCTGCCTCGTCCTCTCCTCATTTCAGACTGGTTGAAGGGAGCACTTCTGCGTGGAAGATACTAGTAGCAACACTGCAGTTTTCAGTGTGCTCCTCATTTCTAAGTTTGAGACTCTGGAGGTGGAATTTTCTGCAAGGAGAAAAAAAAATGCCTCTCGACTATGAATCAGTGAAGGTTTCTCTCGAGCCTCAGGAACACAGCAGACACTTATTTCTCTGTGGTAGCATCGGTAGCAGTCTATCTGTGGGATCAGCGTGCTGTTAACTGTTAACATTTATAACTAATATTGTTCACAAAGTTCTGAGTGGCTGGGTGTTCATTGTTGTCCTACGGATAGCGCTTTAATCTCTTGATCTGAGCTTTGATCACATGATGTCATTTTATGTAAAAAAGATCAGACCTGACCAGTTTTCATTTCAATTTATGAGAAAAAAAGATAATGAGGCATTAGCTGGTGTTCTGTCCATGTCTTTGGGGGTGGGGGGGGGCAGATTCCTATGGATTTCTCAGTCAATTCCATGCTGGCTCTTTGCCTGGAATTCAGCTTTTGTCAGCACCACAAGTAGCTTTTCCCTCCAGCTCTGACCTGTCTTGCCGTTTTCTTCATCTGATCTAACTGCATTGGCATTTGTGGATGGATTGAAATGACCGCTGTCTGCTTGCTTGTATTTGTGAATATCAGTGATTTGCACTGCCACGGTCACATACATTTCATTGAGGCTCTCAATGAGAGGTCAATGAGGGGTAATCCTTTTAGGCAGTCAAGTTTGTAGTTCCTCACAGAATGGGTCATGTACGTCTCTTTTACAGCCACTGTGTTCCTGAATGTCCGGCTGTTTATAGTAACTTATCCCCCTCATCAGGAGTTGGTCTGTCCTCTTTAACACTTATTTAATTGGGGCATCTTGCTACCTGTGAAGCGATCTCTACGTACATTCTTGCTACCTATTGATCTCAAGTCATGTTTAGTGTCACAATACCAAAAATATGACGCTTCATTATACAATACCTACCTTAAATATCTCGATACTCGATACTGAAACGATACCATGGCAAAATCCTAAATTATTTGGAAATGAAAGGACGCAGACCTCCTCCAAGTGTACTTGGCCTGTAAACCTGATTTACATGTACATAATTTTACATTTAGATCTGCTGCTCACACTCTTGTTCATCTCCCACAGGCTCCGTTCTGGACTTCATCAAGTACATCATATCACGGGGGGAGCACAGGTCGGGCGTGATGGACGAGCCCAGCATCGCCACCATCCTCAAAGAGGTCCTGGAGGGACTGGACTATCTGCACCGGAACGGGCAGATTCACAGGTACGGCACGTCTGGACCAAATGCATCATGCCACTTGGTTTGTGTTATCTACAGGAATACAATACAAACAGGCAGTAAACAAGATTGCTCACACCCATGAGAAAAGCTTTTGCATAATGTGAGCTCATTGGTGGATGGACAAGATTGCTCACACCCATGGGTGGACATATAATTAGTTACACGGTAATATAATTTGTAGTGTAGGCTGTTGATAAATAACTTGTGAAAGGTGTACACTGAAATCAGTACCTTTTGTGTTTATTTCTGATATGGTGTTTCCAAGTATATCTAGCACTGATGTCCTGGCATGTATTCCTTCTGCCTGTGCACTTGAGTGATATCAATAATCAGCCGATTTACTGCCTTACATGAGTTGTGATAATTAATATTGATCAGCTGGTTTAGTGAATAGTTGGAACCTGTGCTAGGTATGTTCCACCTCCACCACCTGTGAATGAGTAAAGCTAAAACAGAGGAGGTTCATGATTTTGAAACCTAATTTAATATACTCTAATATATTAATATACAATGTTTTTATTCATTCAGATTTGTCGGCATGGTTTATGACACCTTTTCTATTTATTTTTGTTATGGTTTTGTGGGTTTTTACAGTGTTGGATTATAATTATGAACTTTTTTCTTAAAGATATTGCAAGCCATACTATTATAAAACCAATTTTTTAAATGACAACTATGTTGAGAGTTTAAAAATCATCTCAATAGCTAAATAATTTAATAGAATTGTATTATGCAACTCAACATACCACATTGTGAAATCTTTACAGGCACAGTAATTTAGATACACAGAATGTCTGTAGATGCTGCATATTTGATATGTTGTTGTTGTATATGGTAAAGCCAGCAACTACCCATTCCCATAACTCCCAAGGGGTTTGCATTATTATTGAGGTATTGTGTGAAATAATCCTATTTCATTGTGTTTTAATATGTCTGAGAGGCCAATAATTGTTTGCTTGGAGAACTTATCTGATGTGTGTGTGGGCCATCGATGACGATGTTTCTGATTTATTTAATGTTGTTTTTCTGCAGGGATGTGAAAGCTGGAAATATCCTTCTTGGGGAAGATGGGTCAGTGCAAATTGCAGGTCCGTAATCCTGGGTTACTGTCTGTCGTGAATGTGAGCATTGCTAATTTAAAGCAATTAAAAGGGCTCATCTTGAATATTACTGTCTGGGGGCTGATAATTCTTTACAATTTTATTTAAAGTAAGAATATAAAAAAATGGCTTTGAGTCCACAAGTGAGCAGTGATGTTGGATGCTAGGTTGCCACGGCAGCCTGTTCCGTTGTTGTACATCATGCGTTTTCTGCTTGTTGCCTTAGTGTAGTGCATTGCATTTCTGTTCTTCACAACTCTATTGGTAGTCTTGCTGTTTTTGACAAACCTATTGGTAGCCTTCTTGTCTGTTTATCCTCTTCATTTTCCTGTTGGCAGACTTTGGAGTGAGTGCCTTTCTAGCAACGGGTGGTGACATGACTCGGAACAAAGTACGGAAGACGTTTGTCGGAACCCCGTGCTGGATGGCGCCTGAGGTGATGGAGCAGGTGAGTTCCTCTTGAGGCACGCTCAATTGGCCAAATAGTGATACAGTCTGAAGTCACATAAAGCCAAATTTTGAAAACACAATTAAATTATAGTTTAGAGATAACAGTTTATAAAAGTATAGTTAATCGTTTTGATTTCAGTAAAAGTAAAGCAAGTCATTGTGCCCAATGCCCATGTTTTCCGCCCGTAAGGAAGACCGTGTGAGACTCCAGGGCCTCCTCCGCAGTGGTTCCTTTGATCTGTTCCACAAAGGGCGTGCAATTAGAAAGCAGCCATCTTCTCTCAAGAGTGTCTGCAGTCTAAGTATGCTCTTAGCCATGCTTTTACAGCTCTATGTACAGCATTCACATCAGACACCGCCAGGCCCTTTTACACAGTGGCCTTTTCTTCTGCCTGTTGCTTGTGTCTGACCACTCTGAGGTCGTTTGACTATTAAAAAAATAGTGGCTTTAAAAATGCATGGCTTTATGGATGAACTGTAACACAGTAAAATTAATACAGGAGGATGATGATGATGATAATTATAATAATAATAATAATAAGCTTTATTTGTATAGCACCTTTCGTACACAGACTGCAGCTCAAAGTGCTTTACATGTCCAGTTTACAGTTTGTACCACTTCACAAGTTCAGGTGTGACTTCTTGAGTACATCTCTGATAGAGTAGATAGGCTGTGAGATGTTACAGGCAGGTCCGCATAGTTTGACTGTTTGCAGATTTAGGGCATTTCTCGTAGGCAGAAAAAAGCTGTTGCACTCAAAGGGCCAATCCCAAAGTCCAGACTCACAGACTTTGCTGCGTGTTCTTGCGAAATCCGTAAGGGCTTAGGGCTGTCCCAGTGTCACATTTCAAAGGGCGTGAGGGTTTGAGTACACACTTATCGAGCCCTTTCCGTGGCTGCATCGGTGCAGACTTCACCAAAGGGAATTACCCAAAGTTCAAAGGGTTGTGACGCTTACCGCGGAGATAATAGGGAAATCTGGAGATTGCAAAGGTAAACAACAGCATGACACACGTGCATGGTGCAAGTGGCAGCAAGTCTTTGTTATTAAACGTGGTCAAGTTACATGTGATCTCGTGAAGTGCTGTCCCAATCCCGTATACTGTCTGAGCCCATGTGGCCTCACTCACTTAGCACCTGAGATCAATTAAGTCTATGAGTCTTGAGCCCTGTGAGCCATGGCCGTCCATGGCTGCCCCTTGCTTTGGCCGTGATGCCCCTTTGAAAATTGGAGGTTCACAGTCCACTGTGGCCTTGGTGCCCCCCTGTGCCCCTTTAGATGTTGTGCTTTGTGTCCGACTAATAGCGATTTTAATTTGTAGCCTATGGCCCGTCAAAAATAGTCTTAGCATTAACAGCACAAATTAATTTAGTCTTTGATGCGGTGGAGATCCGACCGCATACTACTACCATTTCAATCTGCCATGACATCTTCGCAGAACAGTATGATGCTGCTATTTAGTCCTATAGGGCAGATAGTAAAAGTTTGTCCAAATTCACCCATTCTTCTCTTTTGAACTACTCGCGAAGTAGCCTACTCATCACACAGACATCACGCACATCACATCACATAAAATAGCTTTTTCTCAACTTGTATACGATGTTAGCCGCTAGTTGTTGTGGTAAACGGCTTGCGAGAAAAGTTGAATTTAATCATATTATTCTACATACAGTTCTGTGCCCATGTCCCCACCTATTCATCTCGGTGGAATACTTCACAAACTCCTCACTCAACACATGACAGACCATATATCAGAATAAACAACAGACCTTACCGAACACAAAGGTGCAGAGCATTCCCCTGTACAATTCCAGAGTAATCCAGTTTTGAATTTGCAGCAAATTTCTACATGCTTGTCTCCAGTTTTGGGCTTTAAGTTTCACAATGTGTTTAAATTGTTCAATAAATGATTTCATAACAGGCCAAATAGAAAACAAATCTGTAAATATGATGATGATTTACAGTCTCTATGTATTATGCCATGTTTCATGCTTTTGCAATGTTTCATACAGTGATGCAGATCTACTGCTGTGAATAGGCTAAATACAACTCTGATCATTTGTATGTAGCCTAGTTTATAGTTAACTTTGGCCTTGGTGCCCTGACATGTGGCCTTTGTGCCCCTCGCCAGATATACCCAACCGAAGGCCAAGTGACCTTGCCCCTAAAATTATAAAATTCCTGGCCTGCTGGTATTGATATCTGATCAAAAACCAGTCTGTGTTCTACTGGATGATCTCCTTTTGCCTCTAGTTCTTGATGCAAATCAAGTATGGACACAAATGCAATCAACTTCAATGAATTAAAAAATGTGATTGGCTATCCTAGTAAAGTGATATGGCATTTGCTCCTTGTGAATAGGTGAGGGGATATGACTTCAAGGCTGACATCTGGAGCTTTGGAATCACGGCTATCGAGCTAGCGACCGGAGCGGCACCATATCATAAGTACCCTCCTATGAAGGTGAGTGGACTGACCCTTTCGCTTTGCACACGTCGTATACACAACCTACTGTCAGGTGGATGAGTCTTACTGGTAGTTTACACCATGATTGTATTGGAAGTGTATTTGTCACCTGTCTGATATTATACTATTGTTAGCAGTAGAATTCCATTAAAATCAATGTATCAATTTACACCAGCAGCACTTTGCATGTGCATTGCGGCCATTAAAAGTAGAGGAAAGCGTTTTTTTACACTTCACTTTTATTTTTAGAGCATATGTGAAACGTGCTCATACTAAGACATGGATAAACACACTGTTGCATCACGTTATAGATGGAGGCAGTCAGTGTAAATTGATGAATTGCTTATGTGTTGGTTGCGGTGTAAGTTAGCAGTAAAGCTGCAGTAATGACCAGGCCTCCTCTCAATGTGTCTTTGGCCAGGTGCTCATGCTTACGCTCCAGAACGACCCGCCGTGCTTGGAGACGGGCGTCACGGACAAGGAGATAGTGAAGAAGTACGGCAAGTCCTTCCGCAAGATGATCTCGCTGTGCCTACAGAAGGATCCAGAGAAAAGGTGACCGCCAGGGCTGACGCCACAAGATCTGAAAAGGCTTGGATATTAACCATGAAAACAGCACTACTGATCAGCTAGATCAGTGGTCCCCAAACTACGGCCCGCCACCTCATTTTGGGTGGCCCCCCAAAACATGTCCGTAGTATAGCATCTGGCCCGCACGGGAGTGCGACATCGTCAAACTATAACCTCCGCAATTTCCCCCATTCATTCTCTATGGCGAGTCTTAACAGTACACATGTAATACTCTTTTTGTCCACTGGTGGTTGTTTTGGCGCTGTTTCGCGTTTGCCATCAAAAACGGAATGAAATGTAGTCCTACCTGCAAACAATATAAGAGGCCTATGCTGACTGCATCAGTGCTCAAAGTATTCTAAAAGTTTATCAATGAATTGTTAATAACTAACTAACTTATATTCAAGTCATATTTCTGGGACTTTCTGGGATTTTTATTTGTTCAAATGTTCACACAATGTTCACAAGTTCAGGTGAGTGAAAGTTAGAATGGTGGTCATTTCAGACCACTTCAGCAGAGTTCACACATTTTTAATGAAATATACTTTTGGGAATGCAAAAGTCTTTTTATTAGTATTATTTAATTTGAGTTACATTTTACACTGATATGGCATGATGGCAATATAAACACAGCTAACAATGGTATTAAATTGCAATAGCCTATAGATTAAATGTAATGGAATATTCAACTAAGGTAGACTGCTGTTGTTCACAGCACTAAGCTATTTATGGTTACTGATATACTCCGAGTCTCTGGCCCTCTCTTACAGCCAGGCATATTAAGCTGGCCCTCGGAAGAAAAAGTTTGGGGACCACTGAGCTAGATCTTTTCCAGCCCTCTGAACCCCTCAGCATCATAATACGGTTAACCTGTGTTGATGTGTAACAACTTTTGGTGGTTAGACAGTCGTATACATGCCTCTGTCCAGTCAGATGTGTTTTGACCCCAACACTGGTTAGACATGTATATACATACTTCTGTCTAGCCGGTGGATTTCACATGCCACAGTGTCCTGCCCTTATCCTTTGACTTTGGCTGTTCCCCTCAGGCCAACTGCTGCTGAGCTCTTGAAGCACAAATTCTTCACAAAAGCAAAGGTGAGTGTCTGCTCCATCAGGTGCTGAATATATGTCAAGTCAGGTTTATTTATAAAGCACTTAAAAAACACCAGTTGACCAAAGTGCTATACAATAGAAAAGTTCAGAAACCTGATAGACAGGTAGGTAATGATCAGGCATCAAACAATAACAGAGTTGTTTGTACAAATAACTGTCAGACACACTAGAGTAGGGGTAGCAGTAAAACAACATAAATGAAAGCAGTAAGTCATGTAATATAATAAAAAAAGTAATTCATATTAAAATAAACAATAAAATAAGCACTTATACTGAGTTAAAAGGAAGGAGCCAGTCTTGTATGCAGTGGCAGCTCATTCCAAAGTTTAGGGCCAATTACTGCAAACCCCCGATCTCCGCTGTAACCTTGACGGTGTCTGTAACTCTGGTCTGTAACCTTGACGGTGTCTGTAACTCTGGTCTGTAACCTTGACGGTGGGACTACCAGTCGGCATTGGTCTGCAGACCTAGGTGCCCTTGATGGAGCATGTGGTGTTAAAAGATCTGATAAATAAAAAGATGCAAGCCCATTTAAAGATTTAAAGACAAATAAAATAATTTTAAAATTTATTCTAAAACGAACAGGTAGCCTGTGAACAGCGGCAAGCACGTCACGAGGTGGGCAGCTGCATACAGATGCACACAGACTTTGTGAGTGTGTGTTTGTGTATGTATGCTTGCATGTGTGAAAGAGGGAGAAATGAAACATAGATTTCTTATGTAGACTCAGAAGCCTGGACTTCTTGCTTTTACCCACATACACCCTCTCCGTGACCAAAACTGTGGTCCTCCGCATCCCCAGGGTAACTGAAAACATGGAAGTCTTTTGTACCCTGACAATGTAATGATAACACTCAGCCTGGAGGATTAGTTACACTGTAATGTTTCTCCTTCTATGAGGATGTCTTTTGTTTTTCTCACACATACATACGCACACACACACACACCACTGATGCAGAACGACATGCTGGCTGCCACCAGAGCCTGAGCTCTTGTTGGTGTAGTAACTGTGTGTGTGTGTGTAGTACGCTGCGTAGCCTCCCCACTCAGTCCTGTAGAGGGTGGTGTTTATTGTGGTTGAGTCTTGAAATTGCATATTTGGATTAAGTATAGGTACTCTTTGGGGAGACAAAAAAAACAAAAAACGTTTATAATTGTGTTTTTCCCCAGAATCATGAATATTTACAAGAGAAGCTTCTACAGCGGGCTCCAACAATAGCAGACAGATCCAAGAAGGTGAGAACAGAGTGTTAATGATGTAGGTTATTTATCATTCCAGATCCAGACAAGCAAAAGTGACTAAAGCGGTGTGTGTGGTGCGTATTTGTGTGCGTGCGTTAGGTGCGGAGAGTTCCGGGCTCCAGCGGCAGGCTCCATAAGACTGAAGATGGGGAGTGGGAGTGGAGTGACGATGAGCTGGATATGGAGAGTGAAGAGGGCAAGGCGGCCTTTGCTGCTCTGCGGGTAAGAACACTGCACAACACCAACTCATACACACACAGATAGATCAGTAATGGGTAATATGCACACTCATATACAAACACACACACAGATAGATCAATAATGGGTTATATGCACACTCATACACACACACACACACACAGATAGATCAGTAATGGGTAATATGCACACTCATACACACACACACACACACACACAGATAGATCAGTAATGGGTAATATGCACACTCATACACACACACACAGATAGATCAATAATGGGTAATATGCACACTCATACACACACACACACACAGATAGATCAATAATGGGTAATATGCACATTCATACACACACAAACACACACACACAGACAGACATATCAGTAATGGGTAATATGCACATTCATACACACACACACACACACACACACACACACAGACATATCAATAATGGGTAATATGCACACTTATACGCATACACATAGACATATCAATAATGGGTAATCTAAATGTAATCTGTAAATATAATGTTGAATTTTTCCAATGTTAGAATTTCTCATAGTATAGCGTGCAGTAACGAAGATGCTTGTCTACCAGCGTTTCTCATAGTGGCCTCATTTAGACGCCTTTTAGCTGAGGAGAACATAACTGAGCCGGCAGCTGCAGCAGCAGGTGAACAGTGTGTGGAGACAGGGCAGGGCCAGAGATGCACAAATTCATTCTGTTACATAGAACAGAACGTGGCACGCCCCATTTTAAGGCCATGAGGGATTTTATTCATGATAAAAGTATACTTTTACTTTTGAGAAACTGAAAAGAGTAGGGTTGGGCACCGAAACATGGTTCTAATATCGCACCGGTGCCGACGCAAACGATAGTAACTGCATCGAATAACAATGTGGATTTCGGTGCCTCATTTCGGTGCTTAAATTGCGTTATTTTTTTATATTAAAAAGTTCTATGCAGTTCTATGGCCAGCGGTTTTAACATACCTTATGGCAAACCGCCTACACTTGGTAAACTTGAAAGCAGAGCTTACCATTGTGTGTGCATCCATGGCAAGCTGTTTTAACATTTAAATGTATAATGCATAGGGGCAATGATATATTGGTAGTAAATTGAATATAACAGTTCAATTGCATGTTCAAATTTGTCTTATCAATAAAAAAAAATGCAATTCATGCTTTAGACCATTTTAATTTAAAAACAAAGTACCGGTTCAGGCACCGTTTCGGCACCGGCACCGTAATCACGGTATCGATTTAGGTATCGGATAAAACCCAAACGATACCCAACCCTAGAAAAGAGTCCTAGGGGGTATAATAAAC
This sequence comes from Alosa sapidissima, assembly GCF_018492685.1. Classification (NCBI taxonomy): domain Eukaryota; kingdom Metazoa; phylum Chordata; class Actinopteri; order Clupeiformes; family Clupeidae; genus Alosa; species Alosa sapidissima. The sequence goes on along the minus strand of NC_055957.1, from coordinate 51,771,227 downwards.
TGCTGGAGTCTTGAATTTAACAGGGGTGTTGGTTTCTGTATTTTCCAGTCACCCAGAGTGAAGGAAGACCCTCCGAGCACAGAGGTAGGCCATCCACGACTATACATGTCCAGCATTCACATGGATTTGGGTGATGATATGAAAACACCCTAAAAAGGATTGAAACAAGTTCTTCCTGTGTTCTAGATCTTCACTGGGGATCCGGCTGCCCTGCTCCAGTCCGGTGGCTCTGCACAGGCCGACGTGCCCCAGAGCCAGCCAGCGGGAGAGCCCCCTATCGCCACAATAACAGCCCTACAGGTCAGCCCACTGACACAACCCCACTCCCACCCCAAAAAAAAAAAAAAAACACGTATCACAACCAATCAGACAGATATGAGTTCTGTTTCATTAACGTTGTTTCTCTCTCTCTCTCTCTCTCTCTCTCTTTTTCTGGTGTGTGTGTGTGTGTTGTGAAGCCCCAGGCCCCAGGTGCAGCCGCTGGTCCTGATGCTGTGCAGCAGCCCATTAGTCTGGTGCTGAGGTTGAGGTAGGTCACCTCACCGTTAGGGTAAACCGCTTTTACTATTAACTACGGTGTGAAACGTCACGGTTAACAAATCGTGAAGGCATAAAACATACATCTGGTACCATAGACAGATTAGCGCAATTCACACAGAACCAAAAACCACACGCACACAGAAGCGCAGCTGTCATACCAAAAACAGCGATACATGGCTGCTAGTTTAAGTGATGCTGAGGCTGCCCAGCAACAAAAATAGGCCAATGTTAAGTTGATTTGCTCACTTGCATCTGTGAAGATTGGTGGTGGTTAGTGAGGTCCCCTTTTCCATGTGAAGCGCTTTGAGTGTTGAGAAAAGTGCTATATAAATGTAACTTGTTGTTGTATAGCTAACCTACCTAGGCTATGAGATTTAGTTAATTTAGGTCTAATGTTGGGTTGAATGACAATTTCAGAAATAGGCTACGCAACCTACTGGCAAAGTTTTACATCTGGAGTTACTTGCTAACTATCTCGCTAGCTCACGTCATGTCATTTGAGTAGTGGTCACCAAAGGTGGTTTGACCAAAAGGGAAATGCCGATATAGTTTACAAAGCAGAGTGATTTATTTTATTATTACTATGCAGTGTCTTACTGTGAAAAAACATCAATAAATAGCCTTTAAAGATCAAAACAGACACATCTTGTAAAGATATCAGACAAATCTTGTTTTTATTGTTCAATACAGTAAAGTTTGATATAAAAGTTATAGTGGGTTCATAATGACTCCTCTAACCCACAGAAATCTGAATAAGGAGCTCAATGACATCCGCTTTGAATACATGCCAGGAAGAGGTATGAGGAGACACTTTTCCCCCCTACACACATTTGTAGATGGTACAGATTGTGGTGAGCGTTTACACTGTGTTAGCAAATCTTCAGCTTGAGCCCCATGTTCCCTCTCAGACACAGCAGATGGGGTTTCTCAGGAGCTGGTCACTGCTGGCCTGGTGGATGGCAAAGATTTGGTCATAGGTGAGCTTCAGCATAACTCTGCCACATTATTTGTGTTGAGTATCACATTTCCACTCACTGTTATGGTTTGACATTATTTTTACTTTCACTGAAAATGACTTGCTCACTTCTTTGCAGTTGCTGCAAATTTACAGAAGATTGTTGATGACCCTCAAAACAATAAAAATATCACTTTCAAGCTGGTAGGTCATGCTTTTTGGTTGGTAATGATTGGACGTTTTATATATAATGCAATAACTTGTGTAAATTATGTAAATCCTCCTACTGGGTAAACAACTACACGTTTGGTGTTGTCACTTTCTCTTTCTTCAAAGGCGTCTGGCGTTGAAGGCTCTGAATATCCAGATGACGTGAAACTCATGGGATTTGCCCAGCTGAGTATTAGTTAAGAATAACCACACTGGCAGCCTGGCCACACAGAGCTGCACAGGGGTGCATAGTATTTTACATACATTGGCCTAAAGAGAACCACTACTGCCAAAGAGGAGAAAGTGACCCGTCAGCACATAGGATTCAGAGCCCCTGTCAAGCTTGAGGACTGCAGTGGAGTGCAGAACTTCATAGGAAGTGCACTTGAATTGTTTACAGTGTTGGTGTATATGCAGAAGGGTGTGACTGTCCATTCACTCCACAATTCGATATGTTCTGTTTCCAGTTTTTTTCTTGTTTTCAAAAAAAGGAAGAAAAAAAAAGCTGAAGAGTGGCACATGCACACAAACAAAAAAACACTTGCACAATCTCAAAACCTATTCCCTGTAATGTTTCATGTTAAAGAATGCCTTATTTTAAACAGTACTACTGATTCAGATGTCAGGGCGTTTGTTGTCATGTAGAGTGGTGTGTGTGTAGTTTCATTCATTGATGTTAGTGGTGAATTGTTTGCAAATGGCTCTCCTTGTCCCTTGTCGCCTTCATCCTCACGTGAGCAGAGAGAGGACACCTGTGGTGAGTCCTTTTGGGAGAAGTGTGGTGATAATCTTATACTGTGAGCACTTTGACACATTCATTTGCAACACACCTTGAAGAAGGTTTTTTTTTTCTTATTAATATTCATTGATGTCATCACTTGTAGAGCCCAGTGTACAGAACCCCTTCTCGTCTACATGCTCACATATAGACACACACACATACTCACATCACACGCATACTCACATGCAATACACTATTATTATTTTTTTTTCTAGGTTTGACAATATGGGCATGTTCCAATAGCAGACCAATTGCATGAATGGCTATGATAACGGATTTAGGGGATTAATAGATGTTGACTCGCACCTCTTGGCAGCACACTCACAGAAATCCAGGAAGCCCTCATTACAGTGATGAGCAGGTGATTATACTGTACAAATACGGGAAATTTAGTGCAATTATTCAAATTATTGTAACTGCATCTACATTTCAGACCCTAAGTGTTGGGTTTTTAAATATTTAACTTGACATTTTATCTCTTATAACTCCAAGATTTGAAAAACTAATTTTAGTTATGTTGACATGGATTTTTTTCTGCTAAATCTGAACTTGATGGCAGCTCACCTGACCTGTTCTCCCTGAGCATCCAGTTGTAGCTGGTCTTTGGTCAGTCTTTTCTTTTGCCTGTGAGATGTTGCCTCTCAAGCACTGGGCCACATGCAACAAGAGCCTATCACTGATAAGAGGAGATGCACAGGGCTGTTTCCTGAACGTGTTGTGTTGCCTCCATGGTGATCTGTAAACAAGGTTTTAAGAAGGATAACCATTCTATGATGTCCATTGGACCTCAATGGTTTGGAAATAGGCAACCCAATTTGTAGATGTTGTGTGTGTGTGTGTTTGAAGAGGAAGTTAGCATTGTAAGGAACATCTGTCAGGGACATTTTGCGGTCCCCCCCCCCCCCCCCCCCCCAACCCCCCATCAACTCTTGTGCTGACTCTTCAACCCAGGCTAGGGCCTTTGTGATTGCTTCCCATAGTCTCTTGATCTGACAGTGTTATGTTCATGTCTGTGTTGGTGTTTGTGCTACTTGCATAACATTCACAAGATGGGCCAGAGCGGTCACTAGTCAATTGACCAGCGCTGAACTTGTGGCAGTACACTCCAAGTTAATGCTGAAGTCCACTTGAACTCCAGTGCTACCTTGTGTATATCAGGCCATTTTAAAATGGTTTTAAGTTGAAACATGTAGTTACTGAAGCAAGACACACTGTCACACTCATTTGTGGGTTTTGTCTGTGAAAATGACTCTTGGAATTATTGAAATAAATATATAGTAGACAACATTAGCCTATGAATGTGGCAAGGAGCTGCTGAGTACTTGATTGATAACTATGCTAGTATGTAAATAATGACATTTGGTGTTGATTTTGTTTTGTGTTTTTATATATAAATATTCAAATGTATTGAGTGTTTCACAGTTGGCCTTTGTTTTCAGTAGCAATGGGTGTGAATGGAAAAAAGAAAGTGTCATGTTTTTTTTTTTTTTGCTTGTCCTTTTGGGTTTAATACAGTACATAATCCGGGTCCACAACTATGTATTTTACATCTAGAAAAAGAAAAGATTGATTGAGGAAGGCCAAGACCTTATTTTTTTCTTGTAGCACCATGAATTTAAATGACCAGTTGTAGTTGGAATTAGCTTTTTGCGCCTTAGCACTTGTAGAGAGGATCTAATTAATGCCACCTTATAATTTAGTTTAGATTTGGTAAAAACAGTCCCCAAGAAAGAGTGAATTGCAAACTTGTTATCCAAATGGTGACCTGACTATTTTTTTTGTTGGGAGCATCACAAATATTGGTCTTGTTTAAGTGTAGGAGACCTATTCCTAGTTTTTTGAGAAATTGCCATCATTTTTATAGGAAAATACTTGTTGAAATTGTATTGCCAAATCAAGTTAGTTTCCACTATATATCACACAAACTGTATTCCCCCCCCACATTATTCCATTTGTATGTCCAGTGACCACAAGTAATGATAGAAGATGTGTATGTTCAGAACATGCACCTCAAAAACACCTTCCATAACTACCGGTATGTGTTAAAATATTCCTCAGCACTAGTCCAGGAAGTGTCTAGCTATGATAAGTGATGGTGCTGTCCTTGAGCCGTGACGACGTCTTGGTCTTTCCATTATGATGGGAAGCACAGTCGGCTTGGCAAACGGCTTGGAGTTATGTGTTTGACTTTCAGGGAGTGACGACACCGTTATGTCAGATCAAATTTGATCCAGGGAACACCATGATGGTCAAGTTTATAAAGTTAGTGCGCCGGCCCTAAAGATTCATGGGTGTTTCACCAATGTCCGTGAGTAGTAAAAGCATATGTTAAGGGGGTGTAGTAGTTATTTTGTTTCCATTTGTCCTAGCTGGGTAATGGAGGCCAAATTGAAAAGGGTTACATGGAGGCAGCAAGCCTAACTTGCATTCTCCCAGAATGACAAAGTGAGCTATTTCAGAATTCTTAGCCATGTAAAGAATGATTTACCCGGTGTAAAAATGATCACTCTTTGTGTTCTGGACCAACTGGACTCTTGGTTGTTCTTCAGAGCTGTCGACAAAAAGTCAAATTGTCTAAACCCAAATGTGTCGAGGACAATGGTAAAACACTGTAATATGCATTTTGTTTCACTTAAATTTGTGGTCCTCCTTTTGGTTGGTGGTTTTTAATGCATGTTCATTTAATTATTTTTAATAATATTCAATAAAGAATGAACTTTCAAAGTTGTTCACCCTTTGTTTGCTTGGAGCTACCAGGGATATCTGTTCTTAATTTAGATCAGGTATTGGATTACCTGGCAGACTCTTAACACAAGAATATCTTGTGATCTTTTTGGCATTTTATATAATGTTGTGTGAAAGCAGTGTTTTTCCAACCTTTCCAACCCATCAGATCTGAGGGTAGATGTTAGACAAGGTCAGGAAACAGATCATGACGCAGGTCATTTGTCCCTTGCTGTGTATATTGCACTTTATGATGACTATAAAGGGTTCTGAATCATGCGGATATGCACCAGCTTGTGATAAAAATGCATCTAAAACAAAAGGGCTCTGTGTTCTATTTCCAGGGAACTGACCCTGTTCTCTATTACCTTAAATGTTTGGGTGACATAAATATGTAATTTGTAGTCTAGTATATAATGCCATTGTCATGTCAATTAACTCAACAAGTCTTTCCAGACATGAGTCCTTGGTTGCCAATTTTGTTACCTTGTTCTTGGTCTCATGGCCTATCTTCAGTTTTGTATGCCTATTTGTTAGCAACTGCCATGCGCAGCAAGTGGTGTGTAGATTGTCAAGGAATCTGACAGGGGCATAGAGTCCAAACCCTGCCATCATGCTGAGTCACAAGTAATTGTCAAGTTAACCATTAATTCACACTGTTTAAAGTGTTTCACTGACAAAGCCTCTTGTGTGATTTTTGTGGTGGAGTCAGTGCTTGCATCATCATGGCAGACTTTGGGGAGATTCTCGAGGCTATTGGAGACTTCGGTCTTTTTCAAAAACTCATCCTGTTTGGCCTCTGCTTCCCAAACACCCTGCTTCCATTCCACCTCACCAGTCTGATATTTAATCAAGGCAATGAGGGACAGCGCTGTAACACTGACTGGATTTTAACAGTGGGCCCTGACTTGACTCTGGAGGAGCAGCTGAATCTGACCGTACCCAGGCAGCAGGATGGGTCATTCAGCACCTGTCACATGTTCACCCCTGTGGACTGGGACCTTTCGGCCATTAGAGAGAATGGCCTTAATGAGACCACCACCTGCATCAATGGTTATGTGCATGACCTCTCTGTCTACAAGTCCACGATAGTCTCTGATGTAAGTGCCTGGTTATAGATGTACTTAATATATTCAGTTCTTATCTCTGGACAGCTCTAGAAATATCTTTGAAATTAAACTTTCTGATACAATGAGACGTCTGCATTTGCTGTATTGCACCTTCTACTTTTCTATTTGAGATATTTACTATTTGGTAGAATTATCAGTATGCCCATAGATGGATGCATGCATACAGTATATATAAATAAATATATATATACACAATATATGGATCATATCAGTATATTTACTTAGGCATTTCAAAAGGTTAATGATTTTAATAACTGTTTTATTTCACAGTTTGATCTAGTCTGTGATAAGGCAAATTTAGTTGGCCTAGCACAGACAGTGTTCATGGCTGGTATTCTGGTTGGGTCACTCTTGTTTGGACCCTTCGCTGAATCGTGAGTGCCAAGTAACTATTGTAATTCCATAGGGCAACAACTACAGTATGCACTAACTATAGACTAAAGAACATAACAGATTAATGAAATGTGTCCTTTGTAAAGCTTGATATTGAGGTGGCAATGAGAAATGTCATTTCCTGGCAATATGTTAAAGAATTTAAGAAACGCTGTGATATAATCTCTTGTATTTAGAAGAAGTGTCGTGGCACACTCAGAACTTCAATATCCAGTTATTTATAATAATAATAATAATAATCTCTTGTATTATCGTCATAGACAAAAGAACATAACAGACTAATGAAATATGTCCTCTGTAAAGATTGGTATTGAGGTGGCAATGAGAAACTTATTTTTTTTTGCAACATGTTTAAGAAGTTAAGAAGAAACGCTGTGATATCATCTCTTGTAAGTGTAGTGATGAGTCCTCTCTCTCCCAGGCTAATTTAAGCTCCTATCTATTTCAGAATTGGACGACAGCGGGCCACACAGGTACCCGTCGTTATCATGGCCATTTTCACTCTTGTGACCGGCTTCTCACCCAATCTCTATTTTTACATGGTATCTCAGTTCATAGTAGGAGTTTCCTATGGAGGATTCCGTGTTAACTGCATTGTCCTAGGTAAATATCACATGGGAAGTCAACCAAAAGCCGTGCTTAGCTTGCACAACACAGATGCTGAGGTGATAGTGTAAGACTGAGCCCAATGATGTAACAGGAATTGTTGCCTTGACAGGATAGTTATGTAAATCAGTTATACATCAACATCATCTCACATGGTGTACTATGTCCTGCTGAGGTCAATTGTAAATATAAACAAATATCTTATGTCATTCCGTTTACTGTATATAAGAGGATTTTTCTTATTGCACAATCAAACTTGGATTCATTGGTGATGCATATTTAAACTTGGCAACTGGTCATTGAAAATTCTTAGATATTGTCAAACAATTACCCTGATCGTGAAACTGTCCACTGAAGGACTGTAATACTGATAAAACCATTTGTCATTACTTCACAGCGACTGAATGGATTGGAAAGAACAAGCGTGCCTATGCCTCTTGTTTGACACAAATACTGGCTGGTGTTGGCCAGTGCATTCAAGCTGGTATAGTGTATTTCAATCGGGACTGGAGAATTGCCCAGTTTATCATGGGATCACCTATTGTATTGGTGGCTGTTTATATCTGGTAGATGTGCATGTATACTGTCCTTTCTCACACATCTCACATTAATTTTATGACGATGCCTTCTCTAAACAGACACTATCCATTATTTTGACAGGTTCATCCCTGAATCGGCCAGGTGGTTGTTGGATCGGGGGAAAACTGAGCAAGCCAGACAGTTAGTTCTAAAGGCAGCCGCAATCAACAAACGCACAATACCTGACAGACTGTTAGAGAAGGTACCACGGAAATCCAATCTTAATATTATCTAAATAATGCTTTAAATTCATGTAGCTACAGGTACATCCAGCCACAGCTTCAATAATCGCTGGCCAAACACTAGATAATGTATTTTCCTCCCAATCTTCATTTTCTGTCTTAAATTGTGCATGTATTTCATTGTTATGCAGTATCCATTTTGTTTGTATGTATTGTAGCGTTATTACAGAAATTGAAAACCTATGGACAGTTACATAAGCATTAACATCATTTCTGTCTTTTGGACTGTACTAACGCTCACAGACTTACTGTAAACCCAGATGTCATCTGAGCACCATAATGTGACCAAAGGTCTGTTTTTCTGCTGTAGCTCAAAGAGGGGAAGGCAGTGGAGAGAGGTGGCATCAGAGCACTCTTGGCCTCCTCAGTCCTGAAGAAGTACTTCTTTAGTATTTTGGTTGGATGGTAAGTGGCTTCTCCAGTCAAAGGATGTCATGTAACAGCATGTCATGAGCATAGGTGAAAACAATTATCATTAACATTAATGTTTTTTTTTTTTTTTTTAAGAAAATTGCATTTTGCATTTGGTAACATTTTCCATAAAGTGGTTATGCTTATGACCCAAGCTATGCAAGGGACTTACTTTACGTAATGCTGTTTGACTATTCATGTTTATTTTCAAACGCTCTTTCCAACCACAGGTGTGCACTGAACCTGGCATACTACTGCCTGTCACTGAACGTTGGGAAATATGGCCTGAACATATTTCTCACTCAGTTCGTATTTGGGATAACAGAGGTGCCCGCTCACATCATCTGCATTTGGTTGCTGGAGGCGGTGGGGAGGAAGGCCTCCCTCATAGCCACCCTGCTGGTGGGAGGCTTCATCTGTCTGCTCACACTCATTGTTCCACAAGGTAGGGTTCTATAATCAAGTAGTCAAGGTAGGGTTCTATAGTCAAGGTAGGGCTCTATGCTGAGAGGGTTTGCCAGATCCAGGACATTAGGGTTAATGACACCTTTCCATTAAAAGACTCATATTTGTAATATTTGTGTACATTTTGTGAAAATTCTTCTAATCTAGTTAAGGGTCTCTTATTTGGAACTCTTGTTTGTCCTCATATTTCTACTATGAATGTATTACTATTTTGCAAGAAACTGCTTAGGCTATAACTTTGCTAGTTGTGCCACCATACACCAATGGTGACACCTTGGTCTGGCCAGCTTGTGACAGTCTCATGGTTGGATTATTTGTGCTGATGTTTTCATGGCTTCTTTTCAGATGAGGCTATTGCTGTTACTGCCCTTGCTACAGTTGGGAGATTTCTCATGAATGGGGCTGGGACTGTGTGCAATATTTATGTCCAGGAGCTTTTCCCCACCTCTATCAGGTATGCCATAACCTCCGCTGTTTCAACTGAGTCTCTGGAAGTACAAGTTTATATCAGTATTATTCTGATTCACATTTTGGGGTGCAATTCATCTTTGTTCTTGTTCAACAACTCCTTTAGTCTCATTAATAATTTCAAAGGTCCTGTTCTTCTCATTCTCAGACAAACTGCCACAGGCTTGGGTGCCACGGCCACGCGGGTGGTGGGAATGCTGGCTCCTGTGGTGAACCTGCTGGCGATCTACCACTGGACCATCCCCACACTGGTGTTCAGCAGCTTTGCTCTAGCCGGAGGGGCCCTGGGCTTCCTGCTGCCAGAGACGAGACGCATTGAACTGCCCGACTCCACCGAAGAGGCCGAGGGGAAGAGGTGAGCAGGGCAGGGAGGTGGAGAGAGAGAGAGGTGGAGAGAGAGAGGTAGAGAGAGAGAGGTGGAGAGAGAGAGATGGAGAGAGAGGGGTGGAAAGTGAGAGGTAGAGAGAGAGGGGTGGAAAGAGAGAGGGGTGGAAAGAGAGAGGTAGAGAGAGAGGTGGAGAGAGAGAGGTGGAGAGAGAGAGGTAGAGAGAAAGAGGTAGAGAGAGAGAGGTGGAGAGAGAGAGAGGGGTGGAAAGAGAGAGGTAGAGAGAGAGAGGTGGAGAGAGAGAGAGAGAGAGAGAGAGGGGTGGAAAGAGAGAGGTAGAGAGAGAGAGGTGGAGAGAGAGAGAGAGAGAGAGAGAGGGGTGGAAAGAGAGAGGTAGAGAGAGAGAGGTGGAGAGAGAGGTGGAGAGAGAGAGAGAGAGGGGTGGAAAGGGATGAAGGGGACAGAGAGGGACAGGGGTGAGATGAGGGCATGAGAGGGGGTATGGTGGAGTAGATAGGGGCATGAATGATTATGTAGATGGGCTAGATTGGGCAGATGCCCTACCTCCGTAGCTTGGTAGAGCTCACGCTTTTGAAATTGACAAGTTTCTAAATATATCTCAAAACATTCTCTGTTTTGATCTCTGTGTGTATGTATGCACGTGGTGTTTGGCTTGCTGCTACAGTTTAATTGATGTTGGCATGTTTTGCACGATCCCTTAACTAGAGTGAAATTACTGTACTTCTGTGTTTGTGTTTTCAGGAACATGAAGGTTATGAAGACGATAGAAGCTCCGAACATGGTGGATGGTTCCCAAAACTGCATAGCCACAAAACTTTAATTCTTGATTTTGCCTTTGCCTTTGTAAAAACTCCCTAGTCTCTGAATTTAATTGATTTACTGAACTTCATGTGTGCAATGGTGCATTTAAACTGTTCATATTACATTTGACATTATTTTGTTTACATTAAAGCAACATCAAAGAACTTTTCCTCTGTCGCACACACTATTTGTTTATCCAGCAGCGGCTTTGGAAATAACAATGTCCACAGACAAGGTAGAATATGTTGCACGATTTTATGAAAGTACGATGTATTGCGACATCAGATGCAAGTCAAATTTGTAGTTTCTTATGTCTTATTCCATCGAACTACAGATGCGCTACCCGATCTGGCAAACTTACATAGTGCGGTTATAGCCGATAGAGGGCCGCGAAGCGAATGCAGAAGTGCCGTTCACCCTGTTATGAGTTGATGAACCACTGAAACGATTTTGGAAACATTATTTTAAGGTACAAAAAACTCTTTGGTGTTGCTTTAACTACACCTGTATTATCAAAGGAAGGTGTTTTTATCATAAGGTGCCAAGTTTCTTGTGTTGTCATTGTCAAAAGAAATGTATTAGTTAAAGGAACCGTATGTAAGAAATGTATTTCAATTAATCATAAAATGGCCCTGATATGTCACTAGACATTAAGAAATCATGTTCATTTCAAATACTAATATCACTGACAACAGTAGTCTGTCCAAAATATTGTCATTTAAAAAGTGAAGTTGCAGCCCTCAACTGATGTTGATGTTGTGTTTTGTCATGTCATGTTTTGGCCTGACGCACCACCCTCCACCTATCTAGTAATCACAAAGTCAGTAGTGTTTCGCCATCCGGGTTGGCAACCTCGAGTCAGCGGGGAGGGGGAAGGGATACACCGCTCTACAGTAATTTGAAACTGATTGCAGTACCAGTTTTGGCCACAATCTTACATATGGTTCCTTTAATTACTTATACTTGCTTAGCCCATACTTTTAAAGTATTTCGCAATTTTCACAATTTTTGTTACTCTATGCCCAAGTTATCTTGTGGATAAATATGTTTGTGTGTGTCTGTGTAAAAAAAAATCCACTGATCCATCAATACACTCTTAACCATCCAGTTATTTTATTTTTTTCAAAGTATTTTATTTCAAAGTGTTTAGCAAACTGTCTATGAATGTTTTGTACTTGTATATGAATATTATATTTCATCATTGTTTTCACATATCTGTAAATTTAGTGACAAATTGAGTCTGCAAGTCTAACTCAATAACTCATCCATCCAGCTACAGTGCCACCTTCCTTAGTTTCTGTTACCAGCACTGTGCTGGTATCTACAGTAGAAAGCCATGCTAAATCAGATGACGTTGGGAAATGCCAGGGATAGTGAATATGTTGCAACAGTGTTTCACTCTTTCACCGGCTAAAACCAACCTTTCAGACTGGGTTAGTAGTGAAACAGCAGGGCAATTTGCATACAGATTTCTTTTTTTCCTGGTAAAATTACATAACTATACCTTGGTCGCACTCCAATCCAGGACTGTAGAGTTGGCCAGTTTATGAACATGCATAATAGTTTGTGGCTGACTGCACAAGCAGTCCTTTTTATTCCCTTTCTGTACACTTTCACAATTAAAAATACTTCAGTTCGTCTGCAGGGATCCTCCCCATACTGGCACAAAAGTGTAATGATATTTTGAGCCTAGTCAGTGGCTTAAAGTAGCAATTTACTTTGATATAAAGAAATTGCCCACAAGGCTATCGCTATACCCTAGTTACTATCTTCCTGCAAACGCATATTCCAGTCTTACTCAAAACTACTGTGTCATTTTGGTTCCCAACAATTGTTTACAGTCATTATCATCCAAAAATAGACCCTTGGTTGTTTTTAGTCTCCCTTAAGTAACTTGCCTTCTTATTTTTTCCATATAAATCTTGTATTTGGTCAAATCTTGAAAATATGGATTATGCTTGTATACTGTATAGTATTCAAGTCTGTTATTACAAGTGATGCAGAAACAGTGTCAGTGGATAAATAAAAATGATAACAGGTGTCAGCCTTTTGAACACTGGAACACAAGCACAACAGAAATAAACAAGGAAGAAGAGCACCTAGAGTTACAGCGTCACATGCTGGAGAATACAATCATCAGAGCCACAAAACTGGTACAAATCCAATTTCTGAAATCTAATTGTTGAGTGCAAAAGAGTGTTATTTATTAAAAATAAGCACATCCCCACTTTTTGTTTACATGAATTGCCTGTATTATCAGTATTTTGTATAATAAAAGGTGCTTTTCACAAGATATAATCAACAATTCTTACAGGAGATGCATTATCAAAACAATCTTGTCACTTTCACTTCAAGTATTTCAGATTATTGTTACAACAATTTGTGGCCGCTTCTCTTGATTTGTTATGACATAGATAACATATAAAGATGTTTTGCTAAAGAATAACTTGATCCAAGAAAACATTTTTGTCTAATCATCCACTGTGGAACTTACTCTGTTACTACTGATTTTAATGACAATATTCTTGCAATTCTTAATAATAATTCTTATTATATATATATAGTGTTTTCAGTTGGGTCGTTCCACGTCAATTCAACCAGGGCCCACGCACTTAGGTCTCAAAAAATTCTGAAAAAATTACCAGGTGTACCTATGTTACCCAGGAGACACACTGTAAAAAAAATGTTCTGTAAGATCAATACTTTCCAAGATACAGCCAGTTTTACAGGGGGAGGGGGGTGTCGATTTAGTTCGGCCTCTTTTTTTGTCAAAGTTCACAAGCCCATAGCGCAAGAACTAAACCATGTAGGGGGCTCAAGTTTTTCATGCTGGTACATAAATAGGAATAGTATGTAGCAAAATTGTCACGTTTGGTCTGGATCATCCTGCATGGTCAAGCTGTCCCTCAAAGTTGATCAAAATTTTATTGGAGTTTTTGGCTGGGCTCTGTTTAGGCCTTCAGAAGACATATTTGTACTCAACAAAGGCTCTTGATTTATGTTCCTTACTGAGATAAGTAGAAACACTCACAAAAAGCAATGAACAGAAAATAAATCCCTTCAGGGTCTGAACAGCAGACCTCACAAGTCTGAAAAATCATTTTGGTTATCATTTTCAGAGCACCCAACCACCTTGTGGGAATATACAAAGATTTTTGTAAAGATTTTTTTTCTTTATTCTCCATGAAACCCCTTCTTTGCACCAATTTGACTTGTCTTATGCAAATCTTTCTTTTTTACTTTCCACCCTGAACATGGGCAAAATGCACCATTTAGATAAATATGTTTTGTATAGTTACCACAGGTTACATTGTGGTAACTCTATATAAAATATATTGATCTCAATGGTGCATTTTGGCCATGTTCAGGATGGAAAATAAAAAAGAAAGATTTGCATGAAAAGAAAAACTGGCTCTATCTTGGAAAGTATTGATCTTACATAAAAGTCATTTTACAGTGTGTCTCCTGGGTAACATAGGTACACCTGGTAATTTTTTCAGAATTTTTTGAGACCTAAGTGCGTGGGCCCTGGTTGAATTGACGTGGAATGACCCAATTGGTGAGTTTTGGGGGAAGAAATGGTGGGTGTGTGAAAAATAAACAACAGAAATTAGTACAGAAGGAAATACACCATGTCAAATAAACAAAAGACAGGTTTTATCGGTCAGTGCACGTTTGGTAAATGAACAATGTCTCAGCCTTTTCACATTAGCTCAGCAAATCATCCATCCAGCTATTGGCACTTCCACCTTCCTTGGTTTCTGGTGTGTTCATAGTGATGGGATCCAGAAATCCATCCACTAGATCAGCTGATGTTTGGGAAATGCCAGGAGTAATTGAGAGTATGTCAACAACATTGTCTTGCTTGATAGAAGAGACTGTTGGTTCCTTGTCTAGTCCCAGAAAGGTGTCAAATGGATCAGTTACAGCTTGTGTATCACCCATAGCCACATCCATGGTGTTAGACCCTGTTTGGCCAGTTCCAAATATATCATCACTGGATGGGTTGAGAAAGGTGTTTGATCCATCTGCTGTTAGAGCTTGTGTATCACCCATAGCCACATCCATGGTGTTAGACCCTGTTTGGCCAGTTCCAAATATATCATCACTGGACGGGTTGAGAAAGGTGTTTGATCCATCTGCTGTTAGAGTTTGTGTATCACCCATAGCCACATCCATGGTGTTAGACCCTGTTTGGCCAGTTCCAAATATATCATCACTGGACGGGTTGAGAAAGGTGTTTGATCCATCTGCTGTTAGAGTTTGTGTATCACACATAGCCACATCCATGGTGTTAGACCCTGTTTGGCCAGTTCCAAATATATCATTACTGAGAGGGTTGAGAAAGGTGTTTGATCCATCTTCTGTTAGCTCAGTTGCAGTTGTGGATTGCGGTGGTATGGTATCAGAGCTGAATAGGTCAAAGGCATCCTGTTGAGGGGTGGGCTCTTCAAACAGATTCTGAGCTTGTGTATCACCCTTAGCCACATCCACAGTGTTAGACCCTGTTTGGCCATTTCCAAATATATCATCACTTAGAGGGTTGAGAAAGGTGTTTGATCCATCTTCTGTTAGCTCAGTTGCAGTTGTGGATTGCGGTGGTATGGTATCAGAGCTGAATAGGTCAAAGGCATCCTGTTGAGGGGTGGGCTCTTCAAACAGATTCTGAGTTTGATTGGAACTGGAATCTATCATGAAATCAAACATCTCCTGGTGCTGAGAGGTGTTTTGGTTTGAAGGGGCATGTGTGTCATTTAAACTGAATATGTCAAGCTGTTCCTCTGGATTAAAAGGGCTGGTCAGACCGAACGGGTCACCAGCAGAGTGAACATCAGAGGATTCTGTGGAAAGAGCCCCTAAAATATCGCTAGCCTCTGCCTCTACAAGAGGTGCCCCAAATGGATCTTCCCTGATGTCAACTTCTCCATGTTTAACAATTGTTCCATTTCCCTGATCCTTTTGCCCCAGTGGTTGTTCCCCAAACACATCAAAGGCCACTGCTAAGGACTCCTCTGTGTTTGTGTCAGCTGTTGAGGGTGCTAAAGTTGGGATATCTGCCAAGCTGCTCTCCTCCGTGACCAAAGGCATGTCTGAGGTGGAGGAAAAAACATCTACTGCAGCCAGACTGTCTGCTTGATGGAGGAAACCATTTAAAGACTGTTCATTTTCATCATTTGGATTCTTCTGGACCATCACATTCTCCTCAACTTTGTTATTCGCTGTGGCTGCAATGTCCATTTTGAGCTCCTTCTCTTTCTTTGTGTCTGAGGAAGTCTGAAACAGCTTGCTCAGGAGATTTTTGGGTTTGCCCTCAGACTTCTTGTTGTCCACAGCTTCACTCTTGGGGGTTTTCTCTTTTGTGTTGGGGGCAAAAAGCTTGGAGAGGGGGCTTTTCCCCTTGGACCATGATCCTCTTAGAGTGCTAGTCTTCTCCTGTTTCGTTTTCACATTGGATTTCTCAGTAGGCAGTGATTGGTTGTTAGGCACCTGTGATTCTGTTGTTTCCTCCTGTTTGTTTCCCTTCTCAGGTTGCAGTTCACTCTTCTGCATTTCGGTATCTAGTGAATCTGACTCTCTTTTCTCAGCATGATGTATCTTAATTCCAGCCTCTTCGTGACTGGTTGACATCTCCATGGCTGCATCGTGACTATTCAAATAATCTCTCTCATTGACATTGCGAACCATTGCGTCTGCATCCATTTCCCCCCTAGCTTGAAGTGCCTCAGACTGCTCATTCACAACAGTATTAGGGGGGTTGCAAGAATAATCTCTCTCATTGACGCTGCTAACCGTTGTGACTGCATCCATCTCCCTCCCTGCTTGAAGTGCCTCAGACTGCCCATTCACATCAGCAGTGGGGGGGTTCCAGGCCTCTTCACTGTCTGACTGTGACATGTGCTGAATGCCACTATCAATCATGTTAATATCACTGGGTAAGGTGTCATAACAGTTGGGAGTCTCTTCAGACTGGTTTTCCTCTGTTGTTACAGTGTGCTCATCTGCATTCACAGCCCCAGTAGAGCTGTTGAGTGTATCTCTGACAGAGAACACATATTCGTTTTCACTTTCCATAGCTGAGACGAGGTTTTCATTATTTATTTCTACTGTTGTTTCAATGGCTGATGCAAATCTGACAGATTTCTTCAGTTTATCTGGGCTTGGTGGGTTTTGACTGGATACGTGGTTTGTCTTTGGTGTTACTGGTGCAGAGTAATTAGGCAGGGTCCTGTGGGGAGGCTGAAGTGGGGAGGATGTTGGAGATTTGTTGCGAGAGATCAATTCAGAGTGCTTTGGTGGGGTTTTAGTTTCCTGTGAATGAGTTGCATCTACATGCTCAAACTGCTTCTGTCTTGTCTTTTTAAAGCTTTCTGCAGCAGGAACAACGGGTGACAACGGGTCTTTCTTAGTGACCTCAGTGTGATGTGACTTTGTTGCATGTTTTACAGATTGCTCCGTGTTGTGAGAAAAGAAAGTGCTGCCATTACGTTTGTCAGTAGTTTGATGTCGCATCATAGGTGAATTTTCTTTCAGCGCTGGGCTGCCTCTGTGAACTTTTTTCTCTGGAGGCCAACTTACTTTCAACTTGTTCCTGGTATCAGGACTGCCTGTAATAAGGGTGTCCCTGTTCTTTTGCAGTGAACCAGTAACACCAGTAGGAGGTGCCATAGAGCCATCCATGGGAATAACCTTGTTTTTTGTCTGTGACTTCTGATTGGTCTTGGTCTCTGGCGTGGCTGTCGATGTTTCTGTCTTCAGGAGCCAGCGGTCTTTGTGTTGTTTGTGGCCAAAGCCTTCATCATAGTTTCCTTTACGCTTAAACAGCTGTTGATAGTGGGATGTGCAATAGAACTCCCCATAAAGAGCTGAATAATTGTGAACACTGCAATGAAAGAGAAATAGGTGTTCTGCTATATGTTGTCTTTTGTGAAGTGGGTTTAATTGATTTTTATATAAAAATGAATAATCATAATGCTTTTATGTATGCTTCAAAATGTATGTATACGTAACATAATCATTTGCTTGAGCATACTGATTGTATTTGATGAGTTAATTTGCAAAACAATGTTACCATTTTTTAAACAATGAATTCCAAGTAATATCAATCAAATTGCAGTTAGGTTTAATAGAAAATATTTGATTGAATATTTATATATATATGGTATATATATATTTAATTAATTAATTCATTCATTCATTCATTCATTCATTAGCTATTGGACCCTAATTTGAATGATGGTGAAAGTGCAAATTCTTAAAGTCTAATAAACATCTAGGGGCTGTTTGTGGATGATGAGTGTTTTCATTTGGGACCAAAATGACATCAATCAGTGCCGTTTTGAATATGCATACTGAATAGCATAACCTTTGGGGGTTACTTTGCTGCATCTAAATAAAACACTTTTTAAGCCAGTAACTAAAACAATCATTAAATGTTGCCACCACCTAATGTGGATAAAGTCCATACAATTCCATTGCCTAATGGAGCACAAACTAATATCATAATAATAATAATAAGAAGAAGAAGAAGAAGAAGAAGAAGAAGAAGAAGAATTAGTTGTAGGCCTATAGCGCTATTCAAGACACTCAGACGCACTTCAGTTTGTCTGCAGAGATCCTCTCCATAGTAGCATTGATGTTTAACGATTTTTTTAGCCTAATGGTTTGTAGAAAAGCTGCCCCAAAGACTATGCTATATGCTATTCAGTTGTAAATGCATATTCCGATCTTATTTAAAACTGCATGGATCGATGTTGTTTTGGTACCAAACAAAAACATACACTCATCATCATTCAAACATAGACACTAAGTTGTAAACAGAGCTCATTTAACATCTGGGCTAATTTTGACACGACAGGCAAGACCGCAAACATTGATGAGTCAGCTCAACGCTCCCACATAGCTATAATTCATGCACAAGAACCTTGCTTGTTAAAAGACTTTGCACTTTGCCAGCCACTTAAATGAGGGCCCATTGTACCATGTGATATTTATTTAAAATATTGTTTTCATCAAAACAACCCACTCATGTTAGATATTACCTGGAATGTACAATAAATTGAATAATCTATAATACATAATCTTTCATTAGTTTGATTTGATTTTTTCTGACTACATATATCCATCATGATCTCTCACCTCAGCTTCTTCTTGCAGTGTTTACAGCAGAAACACAATTTATGAAGTACAAGTTTTCCTGCCCCTAATTTTTCCATTGGATACACTGGTTTCAGACAGGCAGAACACATTTCCTTGACAGCAGGCTGGAACTATGAGAACAACAACAGCAATGTCATAAAGACATTGTGGACACATTATGTAAATACAATTCATATAACAATAGGCATTTCACTGGATTTACAACATTAAGACTATTTTAGCCTTTATTTGATTTATAATATTGCGCATATCAAAAAAATAATAGGTTAAAGGTGAATTGGTGGGATAGTTTTCTGGACCTGAAAATGTCAGCCTGAGATGTCTTGTTTTATGGTACGAATGTTTTGAGTGAATGTAATTGACAACAAACATGAAAACATTGAGTTATTTTATTTAACAATGATATGAATATATCATACACACAGTCATATTAAACAAACAATACAGACAATTTATTAACAATACTGTATAAAATAATCTACATTAAACTTTGAAAAAATTCTTTTTTAAAAACATACAAAGTCATTCTAAGGATAGACAATAATAAGAATGATAAGTACTATGTTTAGTTAAGTTCTCCAAAAAAGACACATTTATGAATAAATTGGCCTCATATAAGAGGTAACAATATAAACAAAGGAACTCTTATATGCATTAAGGGAGATGCCTGTTAATGTTTTCCTGTTTTGGTATGGCCAAATGTAACAAACACTTTGCTATTGTCTTTAACATGAGACTGTTTCCTTTCTGCAAATGTGCGATCAGACCTGTGCATTAGAGGGGATGCAATCACTTGAACTGATTTGTTTGGATTGGTCAGAACCTCGCGAGAAGAAGAGGCTTTGGTCTCTTTTGTGACAAAGGTTGATGTAGTGGAAGAGACGAATGAATTGCCAAAGCAGTCTCTCTCTTCATATGTTTCGCTGACTGTCTTCGTTCCAATGATTCCGGCTACTGGCTCTGGCTCTGGCAGTGTTTGCACTTCTAGTATGCTGACTTTTCGTTTGGGGGTTTTTGGACTATAAAAGTGGTTTGCTACCTTTGTTTCACAGGATTGATTCAGATCACCATTGGGACTGTGATAACCATTGGAACTTGGAGCCCTGCTCTCTGCATTGTTAGTAGACTGTGGGGGTTGAGGGGGAGGTGACTTGGGTGCCCCTGCAGGTTTTCTTGCAGCTGAGTGAATGGAGATGAATGATGGAGAGGAGGGGGGGTTTGGGAATGGTTTTGGATGAAGAACCTCTGGCTTTTTCAATGGCACTTCCCTTTGAACGTCCTCAACTTTCGTTTTTCCTTTGGCGACCTCTTGTTCTGATTTCCTTTGATCTGTTTTTGCTTTGCTAGTGACAATACTAATTTTCCTGATGTTGTTCGTGTTCTGGGAGCATTGCTCTGTGTTCAGGGATTCATTAAAAAGTCCTGATAATCCCATGATATCTGCCTCAGATTTCAAGTTTGACACCGAGTACAAAGCCTTTTTTATTGCCTCTTCTATTTCCAAAAGTTTTACTAAGGTCTGCTCTTTTAAACATATTATATCTATACTTGCTTTTTCCAGATCTTCAAATGCTGCCTCAACTGAGGACACACTGTCAGTTTCATCCCTCAGTGATTCTGTCTCTGCATCAACATTCTTTACACATGTAGAATTACTATGCCTTTGAACTTTACTTTGTCTTACTACCCAAGAGGGCACATTCTCATAAAGAGTCCTCAAATATTTAACATCTACTTCACTTGTGTCTCCCTCCATTTCCTGAACTTGGCAAAGGATTGTCTTTAGTTCCTCCCGTTTTCTGAGATTTTCAAAAATCTCCATTGTTGCTTTCACATTGCCCCTCATGATTTCATCCCTGTGCACAGATAACCTTTGGCGCCGTTCATCTTCAGTTTCTCTCCTCCCTCGTTTTTCCCTTAAGATGACAGTGGTGTTAGAATGATCGTCCCTTTGAGGCTCGGGGGAGACAGGCGGTGGGCTGACACTCCCTGTCAGGGTGTTGCCCTGTGTATTTAAAGCACATCCATGGGAAATGCCAGCAGGTTCTGTCTCTCTGACAGCTTTGGCTTTCTTTGTCAATTTTGCAGTTTCATCCACCTCAGCTCCCTTTTTCCTTCCCCCAAAGTTTTGAAGGGCGACTTTGAAGCCCATATTCAGTTCGTTTTTGGCCTCACTGTCTGTAGAGTAAGTCTGCATACACAAGCGGATCTCCTCTGCAGCATTTATCTTTTGTACAACATTTCTCTCCATCTCAGCAGCACTTTGAGCTGTAGTGTGTTTGCTGGCTGTGGTATTATCTGAGAGAGCTTCAATTGTTTTTTCCTGTTCCCATCTTTCAGTGCATTGCTTTGTCTTTTTGGCAATTCGGTGTTCTGTTGTATTGGTCAACTGTTGCATCTCTGTCTCTTTTACGGCATGCAAGTGGTGTGAATCTTCATTCTTGATGAAAGCAGTCCTTTGTGGTAAAGGTGGAGGAGTTGATTTTCCCATTTTCATTTTGGGAGGGATGGCCGGAATGTAAGGGGCGTCACTGTTGTTGTTATTGGATTCAGTAGGAGATATGGTATGCCACTGTGGCTTTGGTGGCAGGGCTGGTTTTAACTCTTTAAGTTGATCACAGGTCTTTGGAGGAAGGGGTGGCGGAATCAGACCTTCATTTATCAAAGGAGAGGGGATGGAAGCTCTAGAACTTTCCGCTGGGCTGGAACTAACGACAGGTGCTGAATTCTTTGGTGCCGGGGACTGATGCTCCTTGTAGGTTACTGAAACCGAAGGGGACAATTCAGTGTCAGATGGAGGCACAGACATTACATTCTGCTTGTACACAGTCCCTGAGTCTTTTTTCTTTCTGCCCTCTGAGTAAAATTGCCCTGCTTTCCTATAAATCATTGCTGCTTTATAATCCCCTTGGGACACATTAACACTAGACTTCTGAAGTGACTGTAGTGCTGCTTGCATATCACCTTTCACAATCTCTTCTTTGTCTGTGGATCTCTGTTCATTAGCAGCACTATACAATGCCTGGATGGCAGCCTTCACATCCCCTTTAACAACCTCCTCAGCTGTCTCTTGCTCTTGATTCATGGCTTCACTCTCTGACATTATGTAAGGAATGTAAGAGACACTGGCACCTTTTGAATTAGTTTCCACTGCGCTAGCATTTACATCTGACATCCTTCCCACTTCACTCTGACGAAAAGCTTCACATTTTTCATTGGTTCCCTGATACATTTCTGAGGCACTGACCTTGCGAAATGTTGTCGTAATCCGTGGGCTACTCGTGGTTGAGGCTGAAGTCTTCATTGCTGAGAGGCCCTCCTGCAAGGATGCTGCATTGAGGTCAAATATTTTCCCTGGAACAACAGCTTCACGCTCTACTCTCATGCTCCTACTTTTTGCTTCTTCCAGGGACTGTTTTGCTGCCTTGATGTCCCCTGAAAGTATTATCTCCTTGTAATTCTGTCTTTCGTCAACTTCTGACTCTTGTGAAGACACATCCAGATCATAGATGGTTCCAGGAGTAATGACCTCCCGCTCCACATGCATGCTCTGTTGTTTGGCCCGCTCCAAAGACTCCAACGTGGCTTTGATGTCACCTGAGACAATCTCTTCTTTCTGCACCAGAGATGGCTGCTTTCCGGCTTCGCCAAGCTGCTGTTTGGCAATTGTGACATCTCCAGGGATGATCTCATCCTTTGGCACGCAGTGGTCAACGTTTACACCAGTTGAACTACTCAAGAACACTTTTTTGGTGGTTTTGACATCCCCTGATACAATATCCAACACAGTTCTCTCCACATTGTCCTTTTGTTCTTTGAGGTGTCTCTTGGCCTCCTTTACATCCCCCTGGACAATTTCAATCTGTTCTTTTGGCACTGAATCAAGGTCATCCTCCAAGGGTTCTGCTTGTAGGTTCTTGAGGTACTGCAGATTTCCCTTTTCAATGCAACTTCTGTATAGGTCTACATTTCCTTTTTCATTTTCCTCCAATTTACATGATGCGGTCACTCTTGAGCTTTGGGCAGTAGCCAATAGGTTTCCTATTGTGGATTTGACATCTCCCCTTTGGATGTTGACACTTTCCATTTTTAGACTGTTGTGGCAACGGAATGAGTAAACGGTGATCTCTGGTTGCCCATCCTCAGATTCTTGCATCACCAGTCCAGATTGAGTTGTCTTGCTTTGAACAAGGACACCCTCAATGATTTGAGCGACCCTTTCCATTTTCTGTTTTTGTTCTTCATGAAGAGCTGATTGTTGATGAAGTGGGATCTCCAACACTGAAGCCTGAACATTTCCTTGTTCTTCTTCTTGTAAGATAACAACTCTAGGCTTCAGGTTTGGTCTATACAGGAGCTGTAACATGATGTTTCTGATATTTCCCTCCACAGTTTCTTCCTTTTGAACTTTGGGGCCCTCATCGGGAACAAGTAGATATTTGGCCATGTTGACATTTTTAGTATCATGGGTTTGGATGATGATCCCACTTGAGTGAATAATGCTGAGTTGGTTGAGGCGATAAAGGTTTTCAGACACACTCTCCACTGTGATTTTATCCAGTGGGGTGGTTTCAAACATCCAGGTGGTGCTTTTCACATCTGCTTTTGGGATGTGCTCCTGCTCTTGCTCTACACCGTTAACATTTGAGTGTTCAGTGTCCTTAATTTCATCTAGCGGTTTAGATTCAAATAACCAGGTGCACCGTTTTACATCCCCTTTCTGGACTTCTTCTCTGTGAACTGTTTGCATTTCACTCTGCTCTTGTGGTTCACCTTTCAGTGAATCAATCGGCTGAGACTCAAAGAGCCAGGTCGAGGTGCGGACATCCCCCTGCTGGACATCTGTGACACTGACCATCCTCACATACTTCCGCTGAGCTGCCTGGTCAGATTCAAAGAGCTTTTTACTCAGTTGCACATTGTTGCTGCCATTGATGTCCTCTACTATTTTGACTGATGGCCCTTCTTGGGATGTGAGCGAGTCCAGGGGCTGGGTTTCAAACCTCCACCGAGCGGATTTCACATCACCTTTAAGGACATCCTCTTGTGTCACAGCTCGAATTACATAAATTTCTTTGTCTGCTTGAATGGAATCGAGGGGCTTGGTCTCAAACATCCACCGAGCTCCTCGCACATCTCCACTCAACACCTCCTCTTTCTTGACTGTGGTGACTTCATGAAACTGCCCTTCCTTGTCTTTGATTGCATAAAGAGGCTGAGATTCAAACAACATAGTGCTTGACTTCACATCCACACCACTCACAGGCTTTTCCACACTCATTGACTGATGTCCAAGCAGCTGGTCTGTGTCCTCAATCTTGTCCAGAGAGAAGGTTTCAAATATGAACTTCTTGCTTCCAACATCACCACTTTCCACATCAGTGACAGTCCTCATGGTTGTTGTATCATCCTCTTTCTCATTTATGGCACTAATGGGTTGATTCTCAAAAACCCAAGTAAACTTGTGAACAGATCCTGCCTGGATGCCTGTATCCTGTTCCTCTGTATTTGCCTTCAACATTTCACATCCAATTTCATCAAGAGACTGGGATTCAAAAATTTCTTTCACTCGTGAGACATCCCCTGACTGGATGTTTATTTCACTGACATATCTCATGTCTGTCTCTGAGTCTGTTCTTCTTGTGATTCTGTCCAAGGTTTCTGTCTCAAAGAGGTGTTTTACTGTTTTCACTTTGACATCACTGGTCAGCTCATTTTGCAAAGTTTTGCATAATTTCAGACTTTGGGCTTCACCATCTTTAATGTTATCCAGAGGCTGTGTCTCAAAAAGCCATGTTTGCGATTTGACATCTGCCTTGGGTATTGTTTCTGTCTCTTGTTTTTTCTCTACTTTTTCATACAGAATGTCCATGGGCTTTGTCTCGAATAGCCACTTGCATGTCTTGACATCGCCCTTTTTAACCTCATCCTGTTCTAATGATAAGTCCTGTTCCTTTTTGTTAAATTTTAAATGGATGCCATCCAGAGGTTGAGTTTCAAACAGCCATTTTGCCATTCTGACATCACTGCCTGAATCTTCTTGTCTTGTTATGCCTTTGATAATCTCTACTTTCCCTGTTCCTTCCTCAAACGTGTCGAGTGGTTTTGTCTCAAACATCCATTTGTAATTCTGAATATTCGCTTTGATAATCTCCTCTCTGCTGACAGTTGTTACTTCGTGGAAATTTCCAGAGCTGTCTTTGATTGCATATAGGGGTGTTGATTCAAACAATGCTTTATTACCTTTCACATTCCCAGCTGTGATATCAAGGCTTTCGGATTGTTTGTCTTCAGACTGTGATATGTGATCGATAGGGATGGTTTCAAAGAGATGCTTGAAAGATTTCACATCGCCCTTTTCTATGTCTTCAACTTTGTTATCTTTGTCAAGTTTAACTTTGCTGATGTTCATCTTCTCAAATGTTTGTCTTTTGTCTTTCACTTCTCCCCTTTCATCTGGAGAAACTGTGACTCTTTTGAGACGCCCCACCTCATAGCTGTCCTTCACTGTCTCTGTAGGCTGAGTTTCAAAAAGCCAAAGAGTAGATTTAACATCTCCTCCAACAATCCCTTCTTTCTCTTCAACTCCCTCTGATGTCGTCTCACCCTTGATTGCTGCTAAAGGCTGTGTTTCAAAAAGCTTTTGCTTCATTCCAACATCAGCTACTCCCTCTAGATCTGATATGCCCTGAAACTTCTGTTCCTCCACAGCCCCCTCACAGATGGCATCTAATGGCTGTGTTTCAAACATCCACCTCTTCTTGTCAACTCCACCTTTTTGAGCCTCCTCAAGGGATATACCCCGAATGATCTGAATACCAGAGGTGTCCTTGTTAATGACATCCAGGGGTTGAGTCTCAAAGAGCCAGCGTGCTGTGTTGAAGTTGCTACTCTGTATCTCCTCCCTGCAGATGGATTTAATCTTGTGGATGTTGCCACTGCTATCCCTCAGAGCACATTGGGGATCTGTCTGAAAAAGCCTCACTGTCTTCTTAACGTCTCCTTTATGTTCTTCGAATTCTGACTTAAGCCGAAGGAAACTGTGATCTTCAACAGAGCAGCAGTGGCCCAAAGCGTCTAGGGGCTTGGATTCAAACAGGAGTCTTGCACCCGAAACATCACCTTTCACAACCGCCTCCTTCAATACTGCCTCAACAAGTTCCCCTTCTTCAGTGCTGGATTTGCCAAGGCAATCCAAGGGCTTTGTCTCAAACAACCAGGTGGCTGTGCGAACATCTCCCTTGACCAGGCCTTGACTGTCAGCTGATGAGGATGCCTGAGAAATGTCCAAAACACCATGCTCAAACATGGAAGAAGTGCCTCTGACATCCCCTCCCTGGAGGTTCTCCTCATCAAGTAGCTTCTTAGTGCTATGAGGATCCCCAATGTTGTCAAGAGTCCAGTTCTCAAAAATCCACCGCATGGATTGGACCTCCCCCTGGTAGTTTGAATCAGCAGCTTGAGCATTTATGTGTATTGCCTTCACTATCTCATCATCAATCACATCATCTAAGTTCATCTTCACATCTGGATGAATATGTTTGAAGAGTCTCTTTAGTTCACTTTTCTGCCGCTGCTGGTAGAATGTTGAGAATGTCTCTTTGGGTGGAGGAACAGGGAGGACGTTTGCGTCTCTAGTGGCTGTCGATTCATCCATGTGAGTTCTAGGTGGTGGTGGGGGAGGGGGAGGGAGGTCATCCTCTCCATTAGCATCAGTTACTCTTATCTGTTTGGTTAGGTCAGACATCTTGGATGGGAAAGAAAAAGGGAAGGGATGTTGTTAATTTCAACTACACACAAACAAAATTGTAAAATTAGTAACATATTGTTTGGGTTAGTCATGAATGTTAATATTTGTGGCAGTACATTACCTGTTTTCTGAAGGGTTTGCCTTCTATCACTGGAAGTATGTCACAGCACCACACGCAGATGTTAGATGAACTCCACACGGATTAATATGAAATATGAACTCCTCACCCTCCTCAAATGCAATGTTCAGGGTGTGGGAAATTATAAGTACCCTAGATCCTGATGTGTGTATCATCTAGCTAGTGTTTATAAAGAGGATTCCCCGAAAACCGAATGTCATCTAAATCTTGACACAATCTACTGTATATACATTAATATTTATGTAATATTAGAGCAATGTTTTGATAGTTGGTAGAGTGTTTGTGGTTCAGCGAGGAATTATGAGATGAGGCAATGTTTTGGTATTTGGTATTATATTTGAAAACCAATGACATTTCACTTTTTCACATCTTAAAGCATTAGCAAACATTTTGTTTAGTGCAAAGTTAGAATAAAACACATGAGGATTAGTTCCACTGCAGTCCAAGAGAATTAATCATAAAAGTAAATGTAGCAGTACCTTGCTTTGTTTAGTTTTCTTTTCCGAGGTCGCAATGTGCTCCTGGATGACACGACCCTGTAGAATTCCAGCATATAATGTTAAAAGTTTGTAGATTTCACTACTACCAAATAACACATATTTAGCATGGTGGTATTTTTAGTCTAAAATAATTACAGTGTGTTGATGTTCCAAAAATGCATTTCCTGTCATTTATGACTCCTTCTGATCAGTTGCCCTTAACCCCATGTCACTGTCAGCCTCCCCCACCCACCCCAGTGATCTGCATCAGCCAGTCAGAGCTCTTGACCTAAGTAATAAATGCCTGGGAGGCATGGGAAGCACGGCTGGTATTCTAAGCACTCACTTGCTGTGTGGTAGTTCCTGGTGATTCTGCAGCTGCTGCTTTTGACAGGTAGAGAGCAGATCTGTCTTTTACGGACTGCAGGGTGGGTCTCAGAGATGAAGTAGTCCGGCCCCGTGTTATGCCAGAGGATGCAGTTCTTTTGTCTAATGGCGCTCTTCTCAAACTATCTGTAGCAAAATAAAAGGCCAACATTATAATAAAAAAGTAATACACGTCAAAGATGGTTGTGATTTGCTGACCACTAAATGTACACTTAAAATAAAAGATCATATTTAGGGTATAAAGGCTCACAAGGCCACAGACCTGAGATGATATTTCTATTCTTTTAACAACAGGTAAGCTATAATGGCTATTTTAAGATGAACATCAGTTGATATTAAAATAAAATGTAACACAGTAGACCTAAGATAAAGACACCAAAACACAATAAAATTAACCAGCAGTGTGATCATGATTGCATGCCCAACTGACATATAAAGCGGTTGGTGTTGCAGTGACCCACATACAGGAGATAAGAATGAACTGGACAGAATTGCTACAGCCTCTTGGTGTCTCAGTAGACAGACTCATTGATAGCAGTGAGTAAATATAGCCGAGTGCCACTAGCGTGTCGCTTATCGCTCTAAGCTATTGTTATACCTTGGAGCAAGTGGAAACTATGCTAGTAGTTCAGAAATGCCACCCACTGTGAAAGCTATTTTCACAAAGCAGACAAAACAACAGTCAAGAAAACCTTTTTGATGGGTAACCCCAATAGCATAGTGTGATGGGACATGTGGCCGAGGTTTGATTTCAGGGTGTGACTGCTTTGTTCATTGCACATGAATGAGGTCTCAACTTGAACTTTGTCTCAACTTCTCACAATAACAATACAGATAATAGTGGCATAACATTAAATGTTTTGTTGTTCTTCTTTGCCATGACTAAAACAAAAATAGGTTTCAAATAATGTTCAGCAACCTTTTGTTCTCTTTGGAGTGAAGTGACCATGGATGGGGAGGAATGCCAACAACAACTGCTAACTCAGCTGGAGTGTGACCCCCTTTGACATCTGTCAGTATTGTTATCAAATAACATTGTGTCGGAAAACCTTAGAGGCCTCCAAAATGTGGTCAACATGGAAGTGGAGAGTTCTGAATTCTTAGTGAATAGTGAACATCTGAATCCATCTCATGCTTTATGCCAATTGATTGTTTCCTTTTGAGTTTACATCTGAAACTTGGAAAATGCATTACTTTGTTATTTATTTGAACCTCATTAAATGAGAACATGTATGGAAAATCATGGGACTATTGATTATTACAGCTCATATAGTCCTAGACAACTATTTTCAAGGTGTTTGAGGTATGCAACCCCACAGTTTGGGAGATCAGCAGCCCTGGCCTGCAGCAAAGATCTGTCAGCAGTAACTGATGGTCAGCTCAGCTCCGGGCATACCCCCATTTTTACACCGTAAGCTCCCACAGACAAAAGAACGGCCACACACTGGCGCCTCTCACGAGTCCGGGCTTAAAGCGTTTGCATAGCTGAATGGACAGAGAGAATACCAGGGCACAGCAGCATTTAGGCCGGACGGCAGCCACAGCCATCAGAGGTGTGGTGAAGTGTGGTAACCACCACAACATTCACAAGTGCACAATAAAAAATGGAATTCATCTTCTTACTGAACAGTTATCCTCTGCAGTCTCCCTGCTTTGTAGTCTTTGCATGATGATTATCTATTCTAAACTCAGTCTTTGGGGTCCTCACCTCACCTTCACCCCAACACGTGACAACACATACTTCACATACATAAATATACATATATGATATTAGATGCCGCTTGTGCCTATCAAGTATTTAAGTACACTGTACTTCAAAATTGAATGTAAAGGGTGCCTTGATAACGTTTGATGAGTTTAGGTTATTACTGTATGGTTTCATTAAAAACTGTGGAACACCCCCTTAATAAAAGCAAATTCAAACACAACATGTTGTAAGTATAATCTTGAGCCATCATGGGGGGATCTTATTTGCATCACTTATTCACAAAACATGGCTATCTCCCACCATTCTTTCCACTGAGTAATTGAGGCCAGGCCCAGCGCTATAAGGAGCTATGCTTTGAGAGTGCTTTAGTGCTGATGACAGCTGTCCAAATGATTGTGATATGCAGTTGGCATTTGCTCAAAGTGTCTTCAGCTGCCCTCCCCAACCTGTTCTGACACTCAAAATGAGGGGGAAATGTGTCAAAACTATGTCTATTCATAAACCCATCGCCATAAATGCTCACAGTTTGCATGGGTTGTGTCTCTGGCGTTTAGGCTGGCAGTGCCTTTAAAGCTTTATAGTGCTAGGACAAGAGCTAAGATAAAGCCTGTTCAGAATGTCCTCCTTTATAAAATTTGATGATTGTTGTGGCAGTGAAAAGCTTTTAGTAAATTCAGCCTCTCTGTGGCACGACCTCTGAGTTGAGCAAAACAACCAAACTCACATCACACAATTTGATAGCAGCAGCATTTGAACTCAGATAGATCTTACCATAACACTGACTGGTTCAATAGTAAATTATACGGAGGTTTGCCTTATTATCACACACTCACACACACTAATGTCAATTTATGCATCTAGGATAATATGTTTACTTAAATCAAGCGACAACAGGATACCCATATGACTGAAACTACTAAATGTTCTGTCATCATACGCTGTGAAACAATACCTCGTTATTGCAGTACAAAGGCCATAATACTCACTGATTGCTGATCACCTTGTTCAGGCCTGTCAGGTTTTTGTGTTGTTGTGTCTGAAGCTGCTTGAATGAGATTATATAGCTCCAGTGCTGTCTGCTAGAGTTCCTCTCCCTCTCTCTCTCTCTGTGACTGCCGTAGGAGGATCCCCCCTCTGGATCAAATGCTGTGTGTAGCGTTTGGCTGGCGAGCTCCGCTCTCTCTGCCACTCTGCTTGTCTCTGGCTCTGCGGCTCTGGTGACAGCTGATTTTTATCAGGGCCCTGCTACGCTAGCGATGAAGCAGTCTGCTATTTTTGGGGGGGGGGGGGGGGGGGGGGGTTTACGGCTTGTATTCCACAAGACTGAGTCAATCAGTGGTACTGGAAGTAGTTTGGGATCCCCTTCGCATCTCAGTTTTACCCCTCCCCCCAATCCATTCTGATGTCATCAGGTGTTTCAGTGTTATTAAGTATGAATATAGGGGTTATGAATAGATTGCTCCCTGATCATGGCCTCTTTTCGGCTTGGCATCACCACCCAAACGGCCAAGATGTCTATTTATAATTATGAACAATCATGTTGTGCTGTGTGGATGAATGATTAAGGATAGACATAGCCTCCAAATAAATAATCAGGTGTCAGCACTGTCCTGAATTTCTCTGGTGAGAGTCATGTAAGCTGTAAGCTGCTATTAAAACGGTAATGGTTTATATAATAAATATCATGGCCAACTCAAATAAATTAACTTAAATTGCTAATATACCGGTAAGTAAACTACATTTGACCTCTATATTTAATGTCGATATGTAGAATCATGACAGATATTTTTCATTGTGCATGTGGCCATGAACACACTCATACTTCAGTGTAACGATGCACATGTCCGATGTTCTATCATCAACTAAGTACGAATCATGTACAACTGTACTGTAACATGTATGGCTATGTAGACCAAAGAGGTTTTAACACCATAATATGACAGACTCTGAAATTTCGTCACATAGGCCAATCTCTGAGAAAGGTCAAATTTGCTCAACTCCAACCTCATATATATAACCTGTCAGTGACAATATTAAGCCACAAAGAATATGAGTGATCATTAAGAAAGGGCCACCATTCCTTTATGGTGGAAAAAAGGCTAGTCATTATTGGCTACTAAACTCATTTATTCATTTTACTAGCAAGATCTTATGGGGTTTATTAAAAGTATTAGTTTGATATAAACTAATACAAAGGAGAGACATACAATTAAAATAAATAACTAAATACGTAAAAACCTTCCTGACTTCTGATGTCAAAACTTTGAAAATACATTTAGGTTGTAAACAATCTGGGTTGTTTTTTCAATCCCCCTGATGGTGACCTGAACCAGTAAACAAAGTGAGCACTGTGGTGGCATGTGCATCCACAAAGCCCTTTCGGATCTTCTGCCAAGCCTCTCCCTGTCAAAACCTTTGTGGCAAACACTTGGCTCAGACTGCATCTGATTCCATCCTGACTGACGCATGTGAGAACTATGCCACCTCTACGGCCTTCGGATTTAGCCATGTCAGAGTCCGGCTCCCTGTCACAGGTGTAACCCTACAGGCCACATCATGTCTCCAGCATGCGTGTGTCATGGACATAGTTCTGTGTCTACACGTTCATATCCTCCTACTTGTGCTCAGTGGCATCCAGCTCTTTGGCAGTGAAACCGGAGCTACGGTTTGCCTAAAAGGTTTTTCTGTGGGTGTTGGCATGCCCTCCCTGTGCGGTGTTTGGATTAACTGAGGAATATTTTTAACATGGGCACAGCCTCACACATGTCTGCAGCACAGAGACATAGATTCCCATGGCCCTGAATGCGTTGAATGCGTTGAATGGTTTGACTGTGAATGTCTCTTGTTTCTATGCAGGAGACAGCTTTTGACCTACCCTGTCTCGCAGGTGTGGTGTATAGATAAGTTTATCTGTCTGTGCGGCTACTGAGCCATATGTGGCTTCTGTCACATACATTACCTCTAACACACCCACCTCTTTATGAATGTTGTACTCACCCCTTGGACTGCTCTCTTCCTTGAATAGTGATCCTGGGACACCAGCAATGGTTTTCCTCCTCTCCAACCTCTCTGGTTGAGCAGCATTCACCCTCTGTGCAAACAAAGATAATAGCGATATAAATCTGTTTTTTTTTATGATTTACAAATGATGTAGTTTCAGATTACATAGAAACATATCCATCATATGAAACTGCTTAAAATAATATTAACCAGTGTGTAGGTTATTCAAATTTAAATGTTGCATGTCAGACGACAAAAAATGTGAACGACCAACCAGACATTAATGCAGAGCTGCTTTGAGAGAAGCTTAAAGGATCTCATAGACAGCTGTTCAATTGGTCTCAAAGGCCTTTGTATGCTTAATAAGGGTAACCATTCTTTCAGTACAGGTCTAATCATTTTGGCTGTCAGTCTGCCACTCTTGTTTACTGAGACCAATATAGAGCATGAGGCCCACCTGGTGCGTGCCATTGCTCTGTGCTGGTGTGACTTCACTGCTGTGGCGTGCAGCCGCTGGCTCTCCCCTGGTGGCGGCTGGCGTGGGCTTCGCAGGGCTCTGCTTGACAGGGTGTGTAGTGTGGAGCCGGGGGCTGCTGGAGAAGTCCTGCTGCAGGGCGTTCTTGGACTCAAAGAGCGCCCGGAGGGCACTGGTGCCTGCTGGCTCACGCGGACGCAGGGACAGCCCCTCCATGGAGCGGCTCCGGGTCAGCGTGGTCCATCCTCGGAAACCGGAGGGGTCCTCCCACAGGTGGGCCTGGTTGCGCTTCACTGGAGCACCCAGCATACCGCCATCCTGGAACTCATCTGTACAGAGCTGAAGCTGGAGCAAAGGATGAAAGATCAGCATACAGGTGTGCCATAGTAAGGTAGTATGGGTAGGGCATGTTTGGGCATGTTTTATGCCATCTAAGTAGGAATATATGTTTTAGACTCATGAGTATATTTATATTTTCAATTCATGTCACAATGATTGTGGAACACCCAACCTTTAGTCCATTTTCCTCTATGCCTGCAGTTCTCAGTTCAACACAACTTTGGTACCTGTTCAAACCAAACACAAAGACAGTCAGTACGGAAATACTGAAGTACTGGTCATCTGGCGCTAGGTAAGTGAATGTGATTGTAACTCACTGCTGGACAAGTTGCGAGACAGACTTTCTTCCGGGCCGCTGGGATGCCACTGGCGACGCCCATGACTTTTGCCCCTGAGAGAGATTCTTCAGGGACTGGCTTCTCCAAAGTGTGCTGCTCATGGTGGCTGTCCTCGGTAAAACGTAATACTGAACAGACAACACAAAATGCCATTTCAAAGCAAAAAGATGGAATCTTGAGAAGAATGAACTCAGTCATGAATTTGTCCAGTCATTTATACGTCATTGTGTGTGAGTGTGTTATAATGTGACACATAAGATATTTTTCTAAATGCTCAGACAGTATGTCACACCATTTTATTAACAGCTGAAATCATGCAAAATGTAAAATACTCTTTCGCCCCATAATATCTGGTTCAATATATCTATACAAAGGCAGAAATATTTTATGGACTATTACCAAACACCAGCAAACTGGTGCACATGCTACCTTATACATTTAACCTTTATATTTATTAATTCAACATATGCTTTCATCCAAAGTGACTTACAAATATGAGGAATAACATCAATCAAAACGTTTATCAAATGATGAGAGTGTAGACGTTTTAGGTACTAGTGATATTGTGGACATGCATCAATTACTTATTCTGGCTGAAAGTATGCATTTTGCATATATGCATTTTAGTTCACCCATTCTAGATTTCAAAGGGTTGCCCACTACAGTCATATGATCTGACAGCCAGACGGCCTCTCTCTCATATGACTTTGTTAATGTGTATGTATGTCATGCGGACTGCAGTGTTGTCTCAAACTAGTAGCAAGACAAAGTGAATTTGAACAGATTATAGCCTATACCTCTATATGTTACACTGGCTTAACACTTGCAATTACTTTACAAATAACATTATACACACTTGTCTATTTCAAGGTTAATGTACTTTGTTCAGAGACACAATACTCATAATATCATCATACTTTATTATAATCCACCATAGCATTGCTTTTTGACTAATGACTTGCTCTGTCAGTGTTACAGCTTTATAAAGATAATTTTGGAAAAGAACAAATTTTGAGAAAGTGAGAGATCAGTTAGTATTTAGAATTACCTTATCGATGTATGCAGCCCCACATTTCCTCTCCGATTCAGACTGCAGTTTGTGCCTCTGTCCTCAGACACAGCTTTTTCCATTGTCCAAAGTCCTCTTTTATTACTGCCGCAGACACATGCTACCTCAAGACAGACACAATGATTACTTCTATGGTATTTATGTTAAAACCATTGATAATGTTGTCAAGACTGGAAAAGATCTGACAACCATGTTCCTTCACATTCATTTTTATTACCAATGCATGAATGCATGAAGAATGATTTATGATGTATGCCTACACACAGTAGTACACCAGTAGCCTAAGCAAAGCCCATTATAATCACCCTAACTATCTCGGCTCATCCTTTTGGATCTATGAATCATCTTTCATGGGACACATTTTCCCACACCCGGATTAAACCAGAGACGCAACAGTGGGCGCGTTAGTGAACGCTAATAGGACAACATGACTCTGCAAGACAGATATATCCAGGACCACACCTCTGTGCCCTCCAGAGCCACCTAAAACCCAACCAGCTGCTGCTTGCCTGGCCCCACACAGATGGCACACACAGGCCTAGACTGGACATGCCTAACATGGCCCACTTGCTGTTTGATCGCATGACATTAACCGCCAAGAAAATCCCCCCAAAAAACTCTGATCTTGACTTTGAGTTTCAGTGGGAGAACAAAAGTTATGTCTATATTATTGTCATATTAGATTCCAATCCCTTACAAAAAGTGCAGTTATAGTACTACAGTACAATGCAGTACAATAGTATTTTCTTTGCAGTACTAGACTACAATGCTGTTTTTTCATGTCCGAAATACTGCATTTCCTGCATAAGAGCCATATACTTCCTCCAAAACTGCAGTTTTGACACTTGAAGTAATGCAGCTATTGTAGGGGTGTCTGGTTGATTTAGGCTAATGTTTGATGAAGTAATAAATTAAATAGGCTATTTCAACTTTTAAATGTGAAATAGCCACTCTAAATAAAAGGTTCCTCTTTTGTCAGCAAACACAAATCGAAATACTCTATTACATGTAGTCTATCTTGTGTGTTAGTCTAATTGCTCAGTAGCCTATGATAAATACACAGTATAGGCTAAGCTATCTACAGTATTCATGGGTTTCATCAGGTCCCTTTCCACAGGTGTATAAAATCAACCACCTTAATTATCAATGCAGACTGCATGTGGTGCTTGATTAATACACCTGTGGAAAGGGACCTGATAAAACCTATGAATAAGTAGGCTAGCCTAAAAATTATCCTATTCCGCATATTTGTTCATAAGTAGGCTAGGCTAGGATATGGATTCACTTACCGGTAAATTGAGGACAACATATGGCAGAAACCCCAGTGTGTGGTGTGCTGTAGCCTAAATGGCTGGCACATGAGAGCATGAAACTATCGAAACTAAAATGCCACATGGAAACAGGGCACCCCTGTCAAAGTCAAACCTGTCGAGTACTTTGAAAGGTGAAATCAAGATTTGAAGACTTCACAAATGTAATGCCAAATATCCGCATGTTCCGAACAGTAGGCTAGGCCTACACGTCTTCCAACACTAGAGGGCGAGAGAGAACGGCAAATGAAGAGATCAGCCAGTACAGCAGCGCACTCCAGCACACAGGACTGGTGTTCTCACTCCTTATTCAAAATACAGTCTCTGCAGAGAATAACTTTATTTTGAATGAATCATAATTCCATAGGCCTACAACTATCCAATTCCTAACTGTGTGAATGTGCCATTCAAGGGGAGCTCTAGCTCATGGATTTTCATCTGACAA
This sequence comes from Alosa sapidissima, assembly GCF_018492685.1. NCBI lineage: Eukaryota > Metazoa > Chordata > Actinopteri > Clupeiformes > Clupeidae > Alosa > Alosa sapidissima. The sequence goes on along the minus strand of NC_055957.1, from coordinate 51,734,980 downwards.
TATTCAGTGTGTTTTTGTCTGCCTTTTACACAGAATCTTGCATAAAAAACAATGCTAGTATAAATTATATAGTATTTTTCTCATATAATTTATAAAAGGCAATCTGCATAATGTGTTTTGCACCAACACCTTTAGCTATATATCGGCACAGATTGAAATGTGTTAGACAGCAGAGATAACAAAAAGCACCCTGACACAGTCTCTAGTTGGCTGGGGTGTGAACACTGGGTTCTTAGTCACCTCTCTCACCAAGATCCCCCTGATTGATCAAATTTGGCTTGTAGAGTCTAAAAAGAGCTCCTACTGAAGTGATCCCTGAATTAACTCCTTAAAATAAAATAAATTATTCTTACTTACCCCCTTAATCACAACAAATAAAGGGAACCCCTGAATTGACACCGTAAGTGTAGATTAAGGGCTCAAACCTTAAAATGGCATTTCAAGGTCAAATTAAGGGCCTGTTTTACAAATTAAGGGCCATTTAATATAAATGAAGTGGTTTTGGTATTTTTTTTCAGGGGTAATTTAAGGTAAATTTGAGTACATCACATTTTAGTGTATCCTGGTTGTTCCAAACTTTGGCCTCTGTGGTCTGACAACCCTTCAGTGCAGCAGGCATGTGTGTGTCATCATGTGTTAATATGGTGTCTGAATACTTTACATCAATGTGATATTTCAGTTTTTGTTAATAATTTTGTAAACATGTCTTAAATCTAATTTGCACTTTCACTGTCATTATGGGGTATTGAGTATAGCTTTAATTTACTTATCTTAGGCTGTAACATAATAAAATATTAAATGTGTGCACAGCTGAACACTTTCAAACAATTTCTGCTATCTGTAGTTAAACTACACTAAGCATGCCACAAAGGGCAAGAGTGAACAGACAGTTGAAGATTAGCATCAGATAAGATCAGACAGTCACCAAACGCACATGCCATTGCATAACAGCCTTGCAGTTATTCCTCTGATACTAAAACAAAGGCAGCTTGCTTGCATAGAGAAAAGACTTATGTTTGCGATCTGGGTTATCAGCGTTACTCACACAGCTGTAGGTATTTCCCCACCAGGCATGCAGACAATAGATACTGAGGCTTGGCCTTAGCTGACGCAGAAAACATCAGCTACTCTTCCTGGGCTCCACACACAAGATATAACAAACAAGAAACCAACATACAAGACAACAGATATAAGTATATATACTCTTTTGATCCCGTGAGGGAAATTTAGTCTCTGCATTTATCCCAATCCGTGAATTAGTGAAACACACAGTGAACAGTGAGGTGAAGCACACACTAATGCCGGCGCAGTGAGCTGCCTGCAACAACAGCGGCGCTCTGGGAGCAGCGAGGGGTTAGGTGCTTTGCTCAGGGGCACTTCAGCCGTGCCTACTGGTCGGGGTTTGAACCGGTAACCCTCCAGTTACAAGTCTGAAGCGCTAACCAGTAGGCCACGGCGGCCCCATACATTATTAGACAATAATTGACACGGCTGCCCCTCGGGTAGAGGACGTATCAGATATTAAACTGATAAGAACAGATACTACACTTGATCTTAGCCAAAAGGCCGAGAAGCGATATAAAAGATATAAAAGCAGGAAAAGAATAGATACTTTTCCTAGAGTCCACACAATACATATAACAAACAAAACATCAACATACAAGACAACAGATATGAAAACAAACAAAAGAAAGACAGGAAAAGAATGAATAACTAAACCTTAAAGGGGGAGTTAGTATACTGGAGAAAGATTGATGATATTTTAACTCAACTGAACCACCAATCCAATACACCTCTACATTCAGTGCTCTTGATCAGTGTTTGTGCATTAGTTCTGCTGTCCCTTAAACCGTTCCCACTGCCCTGATGTGTGCCAACTGGTGTTTTTTCAATTCATAAATTCAAAAAACGTTATTTATCTCCGAGGGGCAATTTCCCTATGCAGGCATAGTGACATATAAGACATAACACAACATATAAGACATGTAAGACAGGACAAAAGAAAGGACAGGACAGACAGGGATGTAAAGGGGGGGAGGGGGTTAGTCCCAGGAGAGGGAGGAGGAGGGGGCTTGTAGCATATTCAAGTTCAAAAGGCGAATAGCCTCAAAAGTAAAGGTGGCCTTCCTCCTGTTAGTCCTAGCCAGAGGACAGCGCAGACGCCTGCCAGAGGGCAGCCATTCAAAAACTCTAGGACATGGGTAGTGTCTTCTAAGATGCAGATGGCTTTCCTTAGTATTGCCTTGTCGTGCAGTGATGTCAGAGACTGAAGAAGGTGGCCAATGATTTTAGAACATGTGTACACAATGCTCTGGAGGTGTTTCTTATTTTTGATTGAGAGGGAGTGAAACCATGTAGATGTAGAAATCAATCATGTAGATGAAAAGGTCAGTGTACTTTCAATAAAGGAGGTGTAAACAATTTTGAGAATCTTCCTGCTCACTCCAAAAGAGTATAGCATCCTCGAGAAATACTGCTGTTGTTGACATTTTTTAAGAATCACCACTAGTCAAAACGCAGTTTGTCATCATTGACAGTGCCCAGGTATTTGTATTCATACAACTTCAGCTGGTTCCATTGATTATAGTTGCAGTCCTCCATGCTTGGTGAAATCAATGAACATCTCCTTGGTATTTGTACCATTTAGCTCCAAAAAGGAGCTATCAATCACACCATTCCACAAACTCACTAAAGACAGGCCTGTGATCTTGGACAAAACCAGCAAGGAAAGGAGAACAGTGTCGTTGGCAAACTTCACTAGATGACGATCGGCTAAGTAGTGTTTTGTGTGTAAGGTGTGTGTTTATTTCCTATTTACAGAGCCAGGGTTGCATGCAAAAAAACTGTTTTTTTCTCCCAGCACAAACACAGATAAAGCTCAGCTGATATTCACTGAATGTGACAAAAAGTGTATTGGCTAGAATAGCTAAATATCCCTTTAGAGTGATAACCATATGGTTACAGAAAGCAAAATGATGATGATGGATCATCCAAACCACTTTTTTTATTTAAATTGCCCACTTTTTTATCAAATTTTATTAATGAATCCACACAACAGTTTTAACCATTGTTAAATGAACGAACATAAGAGTTGCATGATTTGCAGTTTTCCGAAGGTTCAGAGGTATTTGGAGGCCAGCAGAATGAGCCTGAATCAGGTGGTGTCTTAGATTGGTGGTTGTTGCCTTTCTCTTCTCCCTGTAGTGTTGTGCAGCGACTATGATTCCGCAGTGCAATTTCATCCATAATGAATAACAGGCTAGTGCATCTGTGCCTTATCACAGGATGAGAGGGAGGTTGCAGTGTTGTAATAGTGTTGTCTCAGATAGAAGATATTTTTGTGGTAGTTGTAGCAGTGATTTTGTGTTGCTTATCCAGATGTATGCATAACCTCTTCTTTTTTTTCTTTTTCCTTCTCTTTGTGTTGTGTTGTCTTGCTCTGACTTTGTAAATTGACCTTGAGTCTGAGAAAGTTGAATTATTATTATTATTATTATTATTATTATTATTATTATTATTATTATTATCAAGCGCTTCTAAACATACTTAACTAAAGTGATCAGGATCAGCTTAGGCTCACTGAAATGAATGAGTAGCTATCTGTATTTTGCTGAATATCCCTCACCTGTTCTTGTAACATAGCAATAAACTGTTAGATATCTGTGTCATCATCTAATAACTATCTCCCTCAAAGAAAAACATTTATGGCTGAACAAGGGTGAAGGCAGAGAGAAGAGGACATGTAGTCCAGAAAGCATGCACCACAGATGTTCAACGTTTACTCTGAAAGGAAATGGAATTTTGGCATTTAAAGCATTCTTTGCTTTACTTATGTGACCTCATGACAGCCATAAGATACCAAGACATCTAGAAGTATGTAAAAGTTAAGTGGTTCAGTCACTGCTGTAGGTTGTACATATTTGCCAGACACTGTGGCACATAAGGGTGTCTGCCAAATTAATGTCCATCAGTGTGGTTGCATGGATGAGAAAGTTTAGACTGAAAATTCCAAACAGGGTGACAACATAGCACATTTTGACTGAGACAGGTTATTTGTTTAGCTCTGCTTTACCCTTTGCACCCAGTGTACACCACAAACTGAATAACTGCACACCTGGCTCAAGCTGTCACCATGGTAATGCCAGCAGAAACACATAAACAAAAAGAGGCATGTCAGGTTTCTCTATACATGACCAGAACTTAACCTCTTGAAAAAAAGTTTAGAAGACTTTAGCTGTAAACACTAGAAAAGTTGAACATTATTTGGGATTTATGGCTCTGAGCCTTGTAGCCTGTTAAAAATGAATAACATTACTTTGAGGCTATCATAGTATGCATGGTTATAAGCTTTGACTTTGCACCAATATATATTGCCATGGAAAGAAGTAGAGTAAATTCTTGTGAATGCATATTAATGAGTGCACGCATTAACTATGATGAAGTATTTGTTTGGGTCTTGACATTTCCTTGTTCACTTATCAGATTGCTCTTCACCCTGGCTTGACACTGAATGGATTACATGATACTACCTTGTACCCCACAGTGGCTGAGATCTCTCTGGTGTGTGTGTGTGTGTGTGTGTGTGTGTGTGTATGTGTGTGTGTGTCTTCCTTGGACAGGACTGAGGGAAGAGAGGAATTAGGGCAGTGCTTCATGTCTGCCTGCAGCTTTGTCAACTTTGATGGAACCTTACAGTATGTAGGCCACTGCCGCACAGCACAGATGCAGAGCCTGACAAAGTGGGCCACAAGAGCTGGTGGCAGCAACCTAAGAGAGCCAGCAGAAGAAATGTAGGTTAACAGACTGAATGTTACACAACAGCCCCGTCATTTGCTCAGTGTTTATCTACTTGATGAGTGTGTGTGTGTGTGTGTGTGTGTGTGTGTGTGTGTGTGTGTGTGTGGGGAGGGGGATGGGGTCTGATAACTTTCTCTCTCTACTTAAAATTAGAACTCAACCACACTAGTTATTAAGACACTTCTTGTGAGACACGCTACATTCTACAGTAAACCAGAATATACAGATATTGGAATCACACAGGTGATTCCATTTCTCGCACCATGAATCACACAATCATATAACATTTCTTAAATGTGTTTTGCAGGATTGATGCATCTCTATTTTCTGTGCCGGCCAAAAGTAATACAGGTGTAACAGAGGTCGTAATTCGTCCGCCACTCAAGGCCCTCGAACCCACCACCTTGACACACACCGGCATGGGAGTTGAACGCTAACCACTGAGCTAAAAGCCCACCAACTCAACGGTCAGAAGCGTTCTTAAGGTTAGGGGTGTGAGGATTTACACGCGCAACTAGCATGCTAGCTCAGTTCGCCTCCGTTACACAGGCTCATACAAAAAAGATGTTGAGTCTTGTCCTGGTGCTGATGAGCAGGCGGTGGTGTTAGGAGTCATCCTTCATTATAGTGCATAGGTCCGCTGTAAACATTGTATGATAGGCCCAATTTGTCATCAAGGCTGCCCTACATATTTCCAAAACATGCATACCTCTGTTCTGAAGCACTGATTGCAGTGGTGCATTCTAATGTTGCCTTGAAATGGGACAGTAAGTCTGGCCGGCAAAAGGAATGTGTTGGCCTACTTGATATGGGTCAGACTCACTCATGTGAATGCTCAGAATTAAATATGTCAGCTGAGAAATTCGGAGGTGACTACAACAAGACTATTCAAATGCTAAATAGCTGACACAGTATCACTACGATAAAGCTGCTAACCTGAGGACTGTTCTCGCATGAAAGCCTATGACTACCTCAAGGTTGTACACAGTATTGTTGGGGGTGTGTCTCGGCAGATGTTAGCAACTACCAAACAGATGGAGCGATTCACTGGAGTATGTGTGTTCTGCTGGGTTGAGGAAGTGTGCCTGTGATTGTCTGTTTGTGGGGGGTGGCTGCTGGACACACAAACAGACAATCTTCAACAAGACCTTTCCATTCCACTCACTTTAGACAGGTTTGTTGAAGACATCTTCCTTAAGTTCCTGTAACTATTGGCCCATGAAACATGTGGGCGCCATTGCACTTCAGATGGGTTTGCTGGTCAAAGAATGAAGATAGGCGTTTTGGTATCTAGGGCAACAACTCCTGTCTGTGACTGGACAAATGGCTTGATAAACACAGAGTCTGGCCCTGAGTCTTGCTTCCTCTAGGCTAGACACGTCCAAGAGCACACTTACACACTTACGCATATCAAGCACACTTATTGAATGTAGGATAATTTAGTAATTTCCTTTTATGCACACTTACACACTTCAAAAAGCATACAATGAGTGTAAGGTCAGTAATTTCCTTGCTGCCAAACCAGTTCTTTTACAGGAAATATTTAACATGCAAAAAATCTTACACATATAGGCTATATATCTTTCTGCTGCTGGATTGCACTTGGGTGACATAACATGCCATTGTATTATGTGCTTCTTGCCTCTGCATTGTTGTTTTTTGTCTGCATTGCATTGTCTGCATTGTTTTTACACAACTCTGTGACATAACACCTACAACACAAACACTTGCGTTCACTCACCTTAAATTTACACATAACACACAAAAACACTATTTGGACCATCTGAATCGAGCACACAACATTTCATGTCTGGCCTGGCCATCAACCTTTGCGCTGCATCTTGATGGACATAACCTCAGGCCATACTCTTACAAAAATAACTGCAGAATAGGCTAGTAACCTACAGTGCAGTTATTTTCTGTAAGGGTGATGTTACTTAAAAAGAGAAGCGTATCACGAACTATAAAGGAAAATGTTCGTAACTAGAATGTCAAAAAATCAATGAATTAGATGTAGCCTACATTTTCTATTTGTATGTAGTATGTGCTGCTAAACATGAATGCGAATACACGCGTGTGTAACCATAGACATAATAGATTATTATCAAAGAGTATAGAAGTAAAGTTACTTCTATAGGCCTACTCTTTGTTATTATGTGTGTAACTCCTCAGATTACTCATTAGCCTACGTCAGCTAAAATACTCTAGGGGGGAGCTTTCCACTGACGATAACAGTGCGCTGCAGAACACTTGGGACAACACAGGAAACTAGCCTGCAGCTGGCAACGGACGCACGATTACTGTCGCAATACAAATATAAGTAGGCCTAGTGACATATGCCTCTAATTTACCTTCAGAGATTACTGTACAACCAGGAATACTGTTTGAGGATTTCCGTTGATGTTTGTCGGAAGCGAAGAGTAAGTAGCCTAATGATAAGTCTCGTTGACTGGTTTCAATGGATGATGTCTTCTTGCTGAATTTTGTTGCGACTGTGAACTGAGTACAAATTAGGCTAGTATTATATTTAAAAAGCAAAGTCGCGACTTTAAAAACTGGACAACGATAGCGTGTTCTAGGCCTACAGACAGTAGTAGCCTAGCATAGTTAATGTTCCTTTCTCTCCATGTTTGTCCAACAAGAGCAGCGTGGGGCATTCTACAGTTATGCATACCCTAAGTATACATTTGACATATCTTAATCTTAAAATGTCTCATATGTCATTGTTATTTTATTTAGTAATATTTGATCTTAAGTATTTAGTTATCATCTTAATCTACATTCTTTAGGCACTATCCAGTTAGTACCAGGCTACTTTGAGTGCCACCTTGATAATGTGATCAGTGCACAATTTATAGTCAAGTAGCCAAAAGCAGGATCCTGATTCATTTCATCAGTTCGTTTGTTTATCACCTACATCTGCTCATGTCACTGAAAGGGCTCTAGTCTTTTCAGAACAGGGACAGGAAGGAAGTGAAGAGTAGTGTGTGTGTGTGTGTGTGTGTGTGTGTGTGAGAAAGTGTATAATGTATTGGGTGTCAGTTCAGTGGTTTCAGGTTTTGTATTTCTTGCAACACATTCATATTTCCATTGTAAGATGTTCTTTTGTATATTACCTGTACACTTTTGGTTATCTAAAATTACTATTTTAGGGATCATTGTTTTAGTACTAACAATCATGCTTTTCCTGGGGTAGAGTATTGTTTTGTTTGTGTGCATGTGTGTGTGAGAGTGTGTGTGTGTGTGTGTGTTTAGTGTGGTGTGTGCATGTGTGTGTGAGAGTGTGTGTGTGTGTGTGCATGTGTGTGTGAGAGTGTGTGTGTGTGTGTGTTTAGTGTGGTGTGTGCATGTGTGTGTGAGAGTGTGTGTGTGTGTGTTTAGTGTGGTGTGAGAAAGAGAGTGTGTGTACAGGGGAAAGGGGGTGGGATGACCCTTTTGTTGCCTCTGTGGCCCACTCTCAGCCCTCTTGACCTGGGGAGGTGGTCCTCTGTTCCCTGCACCTGCGTTGTGGTTCCCCCTCTCTCCCTCTGTCCACTGAACCTCAACCTACCCTAAAACATCACTTAATGTGCAAACACACACAGTTACTCTGTAGAACAGAAAGAAAGAGAGAAAACAATAACTAATAGTTATTGTGCTTGTCAACATATTGCTCTAGATATCTTATTATGCACATTCTGTGTAGTCCCTTTGGTTTTGATGTGCAGCTAGAATGGAATTTCTTCCTTAGCTTTTTGTCAGTGTATTATTTATGTGACTGAAGCAATGTGTGTGTGCGCGCACACACACACACACACACACACACACACACACACACACACACACACACACACACACACACACACACAGAGGCACACATTAAGTGTGGAACGCAAATGAGTGAGGTCAAGGAACGGAATGTCTTCTCGGCAAACACAATCATGAGGGATCACATTTTTTTTTCAGTAAGCGAAAAAAAGGCTCTTGCTTATCAAAACAGAACTTTGTATTATCAATTTTCATAGCTGGACAAGCGCAATATTCCCAGCTGTACTTTTAAAATAATGTAGGCTTCTCTAGTCAAGCATGTTTGAAATGTGGAGTGATCTACAACAGTGAACTTGACCAGTTTTGCATAGGTTTCCACATATCTGGCAGAGACAGAAGGAATGTACTGGCTCTGACATACTTTCATATACTCACCTAAATGCTAGTTTAATGTAATGGTAGTGTATACACAGATATGACATCCCACGCAATAAATTAGAAAGACCTGCTTACTGTGTCCGGATGATGACGGGGAGGAATTAGGTAGAGGGTGTTTACATAACATGGGCTGGAGAAACGCAGCCGTGTGTGAAACTGCACAGATGTACCTGTGTGAAAGTGTCAGGCTTGGCCAGAGCCCTGGGCTACTCTTGTCCCCGAAGCTGCTGCTGGTCACTAGTGTGAGTGGGACTGTGCTGTGCTGTACATTTGGGCCATGCTGTTCTGCCAGGCCCTGGGCTCTTGGTCTGTGCTATGGAGTATGTAAAAAGCATATTGTGTCTGCTTTGGAGCTCCGTAACTTAGAACCCATACACATCCTCTATAACAGTTCAGCGTCCTACGAAGAGGACATTAGTCTCTCTGAGAGTTAATATAGAATATGGGCAGTGTGGAAACCTGAGGAAAACTGTGAACAAGTCTAATCTGAAGGCAGTATGTATCCGTGACTGCATGGGTATTCTTTCTGCTAGGCAGAAAGTCCTGACTTTTCCCTCTGGGCTGACTCAAGGAATTCCAGGAATGTTAATCACTTAGAAGAAAAAGGGAACCATTGACTTTGTGCCTTTGCCATGGCGCTACTCTATGTCTCCTACGGCTCTACACTGTCTCCTATGTCTCCTATGGCTCTACACTGTCTCCTATGTCTCCTATTATCAGCTACACATTTAACAACAGCAGGTCAGCTTGGATTTCTTGAAATGTCTTTTCCTGTGTCAGAAAGCTCTCCTAGAAAGTTGTCAAACCAGCTTGACTACATTTCTCTATGCACAAGACATCACTGAATGCTAGAAAAGCTGTCTGAAATGCCACTATGTTCAGCAGTTATGGTGGTGACTTGGTCACTTTTTCTTTAAATAATTCTCAACCCAGGAATGTAATATATGATTCTTGACATTAATGTAATCTCGCTGTGCTTGGTGTTTTGACAGATAAGAATTGCCAGCTGCCATGAGCAGGCATCTCAAAAGGAAATGTAAGGACAGTGATGAGGACCAGAGCTACTCCTCTTCCTCCTCACGTTCCTCATCCTCATCCTCTCCCAGTGTCTCCAAATGGGACTCAGAGGAGGAGAACTACCAGGGTGAATCCCCAGACTGGAGTCCCATTTACCCACCGCCTCACCCCAAGCTCTCCTGTGAGTGCACACACCCTTGTTGAGAGGTTATGGCAGTTTTCAAAAAATGCACAGTGATCGTGGTCTTATCAGACTCAGTGCAGACAAGTATTCATGAGGAGTTTCTGTTATCAGTCCAAAGCATTTATGTCAAACAGCTGATAAGTGTCTAAACAAAGAGATGTCTAGAGAAGGGTCTGAGTACAGAAAGTAATTGATCTCCTCTTAATAGTTAATAGCAAGTCAGTGTTGTCACTGAAAGTCTTCACTTTTAAGATGAAATACATAAAAGATCCAGTCTGTGGTATTAAGTCTTAATTAAGTATTCACTGTGCTATTCACTCACAGCTATTCATAGGAGCATATAGGTTTAATTGAATTTGATTTAAAGTTGAATTGAAGTTTTTGTTGAAGAACAGTTTCACATTTATGTATTTTACTTAAATGTGATAAAAAAAACTCTGTATTTCTATTGAATGGAATAGTGCACAAATTGGAAACAGATAATTGCTGCTGCCATCTAGAGGTAGCTAAAAGAGCTGCAACACCAATATGTACTCAATTCAACCATACTCAATTAACAGGTTACATATGCAAGTGCATACAAGCCCCACAAGTATTCATGCTGGACATGCCATTGTGTAACTTCTTTCACCCTGTTAGCTGCTAATGAAGTAAGTCAGCAGTGTCCATTTTATCTCTACAGATTCCTCAATTCTGAAGAGGACCAAGACAGCCAGGATGAAGGGCAACGTGCGCTTTGACTCGGTGACCGTGTTCCTCTTCCAGAGGTGCCAGGGCTTCACCAGCGTGCCCAGCCATGGCGGCTGCAGTCTGGGCATGGTGAGGCGGCACTTGTCGTGCCAGCGCTACAGCCTGGCAGAGCACCGGGCAGAGCAGAGACGCCAGCGGCGGGAGAAGCTCCAAGACAGGCTGAGGGAGGAGAGATTAGAGGCCCTCAAGCAGACGGTGAGCTCCCAGGCTGCAGTCCCACACCGCAGATACACCTCACATGCCTCAAGTCAAGTCAAGTCAAGTCAGTTTTATTTTTAAAGCGCATTTAACATGCACATAGTGCAACCCAAAGCCTCTGCAATGTTGTGTTTAACCAACCCATGCTGCTGGGAATGTTGAGATGCAGTTGATAGTTAACTGCATAGTTATTATTGATTTACAAAAGCAATATGATTTATATCGCATAACAACATAACAACGAGTGAAAATAATCAAATTGATACTCATTTTTGTCTCATTCCCTCAGCTGCTGAGCAATGGAACTCTAACAACGGAGGATGCAGAGAGACTGACAGTGGAGGACATTACAGAGGAGGAGCTGGCTCTAAAACATGTGGATGAGGAGGAGGAGGATGAAGAGGAAGGCTATTTGCCACACTCGTACTCCTCTAAGCAGAGGCGGAGGCTGCTGCAGCGCGCCGGTGTGCTCTGCATCGAGCGCGAGGAGAAGCGGCAGCTGCAAGAGCTGCGGCGCTGGCGAGAGGACTGCGGCTGCCACTGCCAGGGCTTCTGCGAGCCGCTCACCTGCGCCTGCAGCCTGGCGGGGATCAAGTGCCAGGTACGGCCCTGTGCCGCACACAGAGTTCACACACTGATGTGGGGGAGGAGGACATGCACCACACTGGACATGTGTTTACACTGCATTTGTTTGCACTGTTTTATATTTAAAAAAAAAAATACTGAAAAAATAAATACAGAATGCAAGTTAATTTTTATCAATGTCTTTTTTTTTGTGGTTGGTTCCTCCATTTTCTCAACTTGTGCAGATGGACCGCTCCAGCTTCCCCTGTGGCTGCACCAAGGACAGCTGTGGGAACCCTGCTGGTCGCATGGAGTTCAACGCCGGCCGGGTGCAGACGCACTACATCCACACACTCATGAAGCTGGAGCTGGAGAGACGACTGCGGGGGGCTGCGCTCCAAGGGCGGAGTCAGACTGGGAAGGATGAGGAGGAGCAGGAGGGAAAGCCTGGGTCTCAGGACTGCTGCAGAGGCTCTTTTGATGACACGTTGTCATCGTTAGAAATCTGCACAGCCCCATACTCAGCTCCTCTCTTTCCTGCCCCTGCTTTCCTATTTGGTGCCAAGCTGACCGCCGAGGGAGAGAACAGCTGCAGCAGCGACATGACGGACTCCTCCTCCTGCTCCTCTGTCCAGAGTAAGGACTCGGACAATGACCCTGGCCCTCAGTTCTGTCCCCCTCGACAGGGCACAGATGACAGAGGACTAGCTCATGTCTTGAGCTTTGGAGAGTCCGATGAGGAGTTCTCTTTCAGCAGTGATGAAAGTGACTGCTGTCTGCGTGCTCAGACTCAGCTGAAAGGGGTTGGCGGTTTTGGCAGCTTGTCCATGTCAGTGTTCCTGGATGAAAACGCTAATCAAACCGGTGCCATGTGTCCATGTGATGTGTTACCTGATACCCCTCACACTCCCTCACCATCTACTGATGAGACATCTCACAGCTACATGGACCTCAGTCTGTCCTCAGACTCTGACCTGGACTTTTTCAACAGTCTGCATGACTACCACTCTAGTCCAGTCCACAGCCATCTCAAGGAGCACAGCTATCTCAATGAGAACGTTTTTTGCTTGGCCAATGGCCCTAGCTTGCCCCAAGGGGAAGATCTAGGCACTCAACTTCTAGAGTCACTAATAGGAGTTGCATAGTCTTGGCGGATAGTTTGTAGCTACATCAACCAACTACCTAACTATCCTATAAAGAGCAATATTTATGGCAGAGAGTATATTATCCCTTAATATATTATGTACATAATCATATATTATGTTAATATATTATATTAAGGTGCTCAATATGTTTAAAGGATATTCCTTCACTTTTCAAAATAAAAGGATGTTTTAATCCTGTCTTGTTATAACATTAGCACCAATTTATAGGCCTAATGATTACTTTTCACATCAAGACAGTTCTAGTCTATATTGCTATACCTTCCTAATATCCTTTTTTCAGTTTTAATGATGCACTGGCTGAAACTCAGGGACTTTTGCCATTTCACACCTTGTTATTGTGCAAATGACAGACATGACCATCAATCTGTTCAGTACTTGAGTCGACATTTATGGTACAGCAGTTGTAGTTACACATTCTTCCTCTAAAGTTGGGTAGTGTTGGAAAACAGGCGCAGGCATTTTCAGTTGTGAGGTCTATGTTGTCTGTGTTGAGGCGTCCATGTCTTCTTACATGTGCTGAGTTTAGTATTACAGAAGGAGCAGCTCAGGCCAGAAATTCGGGGCTGATAGCCACGAAATAGCGCGATTAAAGTGAGATTAAGCCCCAGAAGTGATCATTGGGACAGGATTAGCCCTGGCTCACTCCTATTACCACGCCTTTGGCGCGACAGTAGGGAGCCCGCTAATTAGTGTACCTTTATTTTGCCATTTCATTCTATGCTATCTTTATTATGGTCTTATTACATAGGCTGAGCTTTCCATTGACATATTTTGTGTGTGTTGCATATACTGTATTTATGAAATTATACTGGAAATTAATTGTTACTATTGTATCCAGTATGCCTTATTTTATTTTATGCATCAATGTGAATTATTCTTACTTCGCTGCCTGTGCATAACATGTTGCTTTTTTGTAAAAGAAAAACTTAATTAATATGTAAATGTTTTGAATGAGTTATTTTCATTGTCAAAATTCTTAATAAACTACTTAAAGACACATTACCTGTGACGCATTGTGAAAAAAATAACAAAATCCGTAGACTACGCTTACGCCAGGCGCTGGTGAGGGGTCGGAGTGCAAAAGGGGGCGGTGCAGCCATCCTCAAATACAGTTTGTGCCCTCTTCTCTTTGTGTGATGGTGACTGCCACATTATGTTTGTATGTGTTGTGTTACTGTTCCCAGGAAAGGGGCCTTTGCCTTTCTGTGAGGGCATCAGCAATAGACTGAATAATGAATAGCCTATTCCCCTCTGAACATAGTAGGCTAGGCTAATGACAGTGATTTTGGCAAATTTATTCATCTTTTCAGCTTTCTTCTGACATAATGTCTCTTTATGATATAAGCACATTAATCCCCCCCCCCCCCCCCCCCCCAACAAAACCACTTATTCTATAAATAAAAAAATAACCTATAGCTGATATGGTGAAAAAGTAAAGAACGGTCACAAAATATTAGGATAAAGGTGAAAATAATGCCTAAGCAATTGTTCATAAACACGGCGTAGACTACCTGTTTACTGGCTTTAATAAAATATTGGTGGTGGTCCGAGCCAATGGTATGAGCCCATCATCTTTTCTTTCCCTGTTTAACCGTCCTGCGATCGGTTGAATGGGACTCGACTATACATGCCTTGGAAATCTGTTTCGCGCTAGTACAATATGGCCACGAAGTAACAAATCCTTACGCTCCACCCAGCACAATATATAGTATATGTATTAACACTCAGTCAACATATACTAAACAATATGGGCTTGACGCAAAGTTCTGGTGTGCCAGAGGGTGGGACAGATGGATACCATGTTCATGGGGTAAGTTTTGCAGCCTAATGTTACGCATGAAGTATAGATGGTAGAAGTCAGTGACTTAGCGAGCTAGCATATTATGTAGAATGGTAGCATGCAAGCTGAATGCCAGCTGGCAAGCTAAGCAAGCGCAATAGGTTTGCTTACGTGGAGTATTATGCTGTTTCTGTGAATGGAGTGCGGTTTCTGAGTCTGAAGGGAACCCTTCGGCTATTTAAAAGGCATCGTTGTTCATTAAATCCGGTTAAATTGGGTTCTATCCAATACCAAGAGGATAGAGCTGTCAAAAGTTCTCAGAATGCGTGTCCCCAGTGTAGTGAAATAAATGACTTATTAAAGACCGTTCATCACTTCGTTCAGAATTTCACTTGTTAGAATTATTGGGAATAGCAATGGCTGAGTGCATGAACTTTTTGCGGTGACATTATGTAACTCCAGATGCTTGCCTCAGGGAACAACTTGTTCCCAAACACAAAGTTTACAACATTACAGTACGTTTTTTCATCATTACAATTTCACAGTTAAATGTGAATTAGGCTATATTTTGTGTCGCACGCATAATGCATGTAATATGTTCCCAACCCTTATTTTTATTTTTTGTAGATCCAGCAGAGTTCACCAGCAGAGAAAGCTGGTTTGGAACCCTTCTTTGATTTCATCTTGTCAATTGGCAACACCCGACTGGTAAGTTTATTAGAAATCAGTAGATGAAATCTAGATCTTGTTTACCGAGGACTGATCTGTTACAGCACGCAGATAGTCAGACATTGACCAGATTCTTGGATGCTAACCCTGTGTTCCTTTGTGTTCATTAAGCCCACTGGAATGAGCTGTCCACAGCAATCTGCCGTGCTGATCTTGGCTCTCTCTGCATAGCTTTTGCCAATCTTTAGTCTTTCATCTTCTTTCAAAAATTTGCCTGTATTTAACATATTCTTAATGTAGATGAATATATTTACTGTCGCCTATTGTCTCTGCTTACTTCCGGAATGCTCTATTACCTGTCTGTTGATTATTAGGTGGCATAGAAAACCTAACTTGAGATAAAAAACATGAGGTAACATGGGAGTACATTATGATACTACACTCACAAGTATTACATGCAACTAACAACAAGCTTCTTCTGGCACATCCAGAACCAAGAAAATGAAATGCTGAAGGACCTCCTGAAGGCCAACGTGGAGAAGCCGGTCAGGATGGAAGTGTACAGCACCAAGTCCATGAAGGTCCGGGAGTTGGAGGTGGTCCCCAGTAACATGTGGGGTGGACAGGGCCTGTTGGGGGCCAGCGTCCGCTTCTGCAGCTTCCAGGGGGCGAACGAAAACGTCTGGCATGTCCTGGTAATCTTGTCTGTTGGAGATAGTTTTACTCTGTGGAATGTGGCTGTTTGGAGAGTGGAGAGTGATTCAGCGAGGATTTTTTTTAATAACATTTTAACTTTGTGTTTAGGACGTGGATGCAAACTCCCCCGCAGCGTTAGCTGGCCTGCACCCTCACTCGGATTATATTGTTGGGGCAGACCAAGTCTTGCAAGATGTAAGTATATTATTTACATACAGTGCTGGCCAAAAGTATTGGCACCCATGCTAAAGTTGACTGAAAAGAGGAATATAAAATCTTTTGGAAATTGATCTTAATGCCTTAAGTGAAAAATGAGGAAATATCTAACCTTTAAGGACACCAATTTTCTTAGTGAATGAATAATGTATCATAAATAAATAAACATTCTTCCTTAAAATACAGGGGTCATAAGTATTGGCACCCCTATGTTAAATTCCCATAGAAGCAGGCAGCCACTGTATGCTAAGTCCTGAAGTTCACTCAAAGTGTGATGACAAAGATACTGGTTAAACAACATTGACATACTAAAAGAGACAGTCATTTAGGATAATAGAGCAGTAATTCTTAAGTCTGTTGGAGATGTAGTTTTGATTGTTGGGGGTTTTCTCTCTCTCTTGTCTCTCCAGTCTGAGGACTTCTTCTCATTGATTGAGGCCCATGAGGGAAAGCCTTTGAAGCTGCTTGTTTACAATACTGAGACTGATGCCTGTAGGGAGGTGATGGTCACGCCCAATGGAGCCTGGGGTGGAGAGGGCAGGTATGACGTGGCACCTGCCATTTTTTAGTCACACTCTTTTACAATGCATAGTGAGAGTGTTGAATTGAAAGATGAGAAGTGTGGTTCTGATGTAAACATACACTATTTTTTTTTTTTTGATGTTTCATTTTTATGCCTTTATATTCCTAAGGTCTACTGACTGCGATGAAATCTTACCCTACCTTAGCTTAATCATCCCTCTAAATAGAAATAGATTGCTTACATTTGCCTAACTGGGAAACAAGCCAACACACACATACACACCAGAGTATAATGTAACATTCAAGAACTATTTGTGCTCTATAGTGCATCCTAGTGGACAAATAATGTACTTTCACCTTTAATACATTAATTTGATTAATCATTTTATTGAAATGGTCATCATAATTTCAATCAGCTTTAACCTATTTATTGCTTGAAACGAAGCAATAATTAACAAAAGAAGCTTTTATTTTTCTGTTAATTTATGTTGTCAGTTTGCTCATAGCCAAATCTGCATGAGGGAAAAGTACATGGAAGCAAATGATATATATATATATATATATATATATATATATATATATATTTTTTTTTTGCATTTGGAGTGATGTAGATGTATCACTTCAAAATGTTGAAGCCCTCTGTTCACTGGCCCTCAGTCTAGGTTGTGGCATTGGATATGGCTACCTGCATCGGATCCCTGCTCGTCCCAGCAGCCCACAGCCAACAGCCTTCCCATCTGTGGAGGAGACCCCAGCTTCTGAGGTTCCCACAAACGGATACACAGAGGTATATGATTTTAAGAGTCAGCGTCTAAAATTTCAGTGCATGTAACAACCATAACACAAAGATAGTTTTTCTTTCCATGTGTTTTTTTTTGTATGTTGTTAGATCTCACATCATTTTACTTAGTTTGAATAACATTAATAAAAGTCCAAGTTACTTTAATGATGGCTCAAGTGCTCACCAATACCACTGGAATGCTTTTGAATGTAAGCGGTAACTGATTCTCTTGTGCAGGTCCCTCTGATGGCAGCCTCTGGCTTGTCAGACAAGTCTGAGGACCGCTGCTTTGCTGATCAGGACACGCCATTGCCCCCGCCTATTCAGAGGGTCATGGATCCAGGTGACACCCACATGCATCAATTTCTCAAACATTTTGCACATCAATAAGACCAATCACATTGTATACTTTGTAAGTGCCTTTTGATCCAACAGTGTGAGATTTCTTCCAGACATTTAGTGTAATCCAGCCTTTCACAGCAGTCTGAGCTGCTTGAGTGGATTAAAGGGTGAAGTAACATGTCTGTCCTGCAGGGTTCTCAGATCAGTCAGAGGTGGCCTTCAACTCAGAGGTGTCAGATGTGGCCGATCGCCTGGACGTGTCGGTGTCTTCCATTGACATGACCAACACATCCCTGGCTGTGCGTGAGGAGAAAGACAGCGACATATCTGGCATAGGTGTGTTGAGCAGAAGAAGATGTTTGTTTTCTTCTAAATTCCTTAATGTACTCATTTTGTTAGTGAAGATTGTCATTCGCTGGAGAAATGTATGTTGGCAGTTTTGGTATTTGTGTGTTGTTGGGCACTCTTTACTGTACTTTAATGTGTATTCAGTGGTGTTCGCACATGGCTGTAGTCAGGGTTGTGCACAATTCGAATTGCAATTCTGCTTCCTGTTTGCTACCTCAATTGAAATGCAAGTGAAATTCAAGAATTGAATTGGAATTTAAGAGCCAGTTTCAATTCAATTCTGGAATTTTGCACAAGCCTGGCTGTAATTGTGGGTAACCTTTTCTTGTTTCCTCTTATAATACCTTCGCTCACTGCCATGCACAACTGAAAGGATGAGGAAGTCATTTGTCCCCAGGGCCATTGAACTGTTCAATGCTTCACTAAAGGGAAGAGGAGAGATAGACTAAGCAGAGAAGTCTGTCTGCCTCTCCACCCTCTCCATGTTTGAGTACTGACTGCCCACTACTGCTTTACTACTGTTTTACTACTGTTTTACTAACGTCCACAGCCTAATGTTTTTACTACTGTTTTCCTGCTACACTGTTTTTCATGCTATATTAGCACACATGATCAATGGCTTCTGCTACAATACTGAATGGCTGTAACCCTATTACCTCAACCTGTTCTTGCACTGACATAGTTTTTTATATTACCTTGTCTACATTATACTTTACTCTCCTATTTGTCCATATTATTTATGCTGGTCTCTAGACCTTATTGTTGCACTGTTGGACTAATGTTGGACTACTTTTTGCACCTTCACCATGACACTCACTCTCTTGAGCACCTTACCATGTACACATAACTAAAGGACTACTGTTGGACTACTTTTTGCACCTTCACCATGACACTCACTCTCTTGAGCACCTCACCATGCACACAGAACTACAGGCCCTGTGACTACAAGCGTCTCATGCTTGATCACCCTCAAGTACACTGGATTTTTTACATTTAATTTATATAGTATATTTAGTATTTAGTTTTGTTAGTTTTTCTTATCTCCTACTGTCTCTATTGTACAGTGGAGTTTGGTTATATGTTTATACTTATATTTACCATTTCTGCATCTATCTATCTATCTATCTATCTACCCGCAACAGAGGAGCTGAGCGATGGTGAGGATCCAGCCCCTGAAAGCCAGACTGATCCACAGCCCCAAGAGCTGAGCCCAGAGCCAGTCTCAGAACCAGTCCCAGATATCATCTCCCTGTCGCCCATCAAGCCAGACACAGAGGATACTACAGCTCCCATCAGCCCCTCCCCTGCCCCCCTTATCCCCTCCACCCCACCTTCCAGCTTCTCCCCTCTGCCGCTGGACGCCTCCATCCCCCCCGTCGACATTGCATCTCTGCTGGGCAACCCCTCTCTGTCGCCCCTTGACCCCACCGTCCCGCCCATAGACATCTCCTCTCTCCTCATCGACCCCGCTGTCCTGCCTCTCGAGGCCGCTGCCGTGGCCTCCGCCTCGCCTGCTCAGACTCCCTCGCTGCTTTCGGACATCGCAGCAGATCAGCCAATCAGTGAGCTCGGTGTGGGCGACGCTCAGCTTGAAGCTGCTGGCTTGCAGGAGACATTACCTGACCCACAGTCTTTGGGTACCACGGACGATGAGGTTAGTGGAGAGACCAAAGAGATGGACTCCGCTGCCCAGTAGTGTCAGCTGTCACCCATCGCTGCCAAACCTCCTGTGTTTACGTAAACTGCATTACAATCAACACTTAGCTGTCACAAGGGCTGAGATGGAGTGACAGTAGTCAATGATGTTACAGAACGATGGATGTTATAAAATGATATAATGTTTTTGTTTTTAATTGTTAAAAATGTCATCGGAGAGCAGGTCATATCACAAATTATTATTCATCATTATATCTTTACCAACAGTAGAAAACAGAGTGTCTCATAGCAATCATATTATGAGACTGTATGCAAGTCACAACTTTTTCATTTTCTATTATACAAATGGGAGGGAAATGGTCTTTCTTTATTGTGCTTGTTTGGAAAGTGAATGCTTTTAAAAAAAAATAGACATATTTTTGGCTAATTCAATTGTATGTAATAGATTTTATACTTTAAATCTTCCTGATTAGTTACAACACTACCTTTTAACTTATGTGTTTGTGTCCGCTATTTCGACCTCAGTTGGAACTTTTTGCATTGCGAAAATGCATCGTAGAGTTGGTTGTGAGGGAAATTTAAGCATTATGTTTGTGTAATAGCAATAATTTACCAATATTTTAATTGTTCTATTAGCTTATTGTCTTCTATTAGCAGGCTGTTATATCACTCTAAAAGGCAATCACTCAATTTTGCTGGTGTTTTTAATGAAAATGACTGATGTGGAGTGGCATATGTTGGCCTGTGTTAAGAATTCTTCACAAATTAATTAGTAGATTTAATTAAACCAACATGGCTTATTCCACTGTTGAGTACTGGTCACTGAAATCACTTCCGGATAATGCAATTGTCTTTGTCTTAGATTTGTTTGGTTAGTTAGGCTATATATGTTGTGATCCATGAAAGGAGTCATTGCTTTGTCATTCGAATTTCACATTTCGTTCGCCCTATTTCTTTAAACTGTGCTAACTCTCTCTCTTGGGAGGAAAGGCTTGTATTAGCCTTTTACATGCATTCAAAACTATGTGAAGGTGACTTCCAATAATCAGGCTTTTGGTCCATGCACTTTACAAGGATAGTTTCATGATGTTCAGGCATCTGGGCTCAGATGACTTTAGGCTTCAAGTAATGACAAAATAATTATGCAAATAGACTGAATTGAAGTTTGTGTAACACTTCATTTTTAGGGCGAAATTATCTCTACACACAAGAGCCAACACAGATGTCCAATTTATGTTCGAGTTTTTGTGTTTTATCTGTTAAAAAAAGCCACACTAAAAATGCATATTTTTAGAAATAGATTTTACTGTATGACGATGTGAATTCTGTATCGAATTTCAAACCTCTTACTGCGCTCTTATACATGGAACACAACGCCTGTGTCATGGATTTTGGATAAACACATTATCAAGGAAACACTGGAAATAAAATGAAATGTATGAAAACATTATTTTTTTGGCGTGTCTTGTGTTCATTCAATTCATGGCGAATATTTGGCTTTCTTGTGTAGCCTATGTTAAGCGGTGCTTCAGAAACATTTTCAAACAGACCTTAGTCGCAATTCTGTGCCAGGCGAAGAATGGGAATTAATTTGTTTAAAAATGTCCAAAGGTAAAAAAAAGAAAACATTGCATTATATTCTGTGCACAAGTGCACGCCTCTCTCCTTGTGAATGGATGGCGATGTGCAAGGCTGCATGGTGAACAACGGCGGCTTCCTCGATAGAGCTAGGCTGTCACATCTGTTACGATGCGTCGATGAGTTGAACACGGAAATAAACTGGAATTCTGACCGATTTGTTAGGCTAGATATTTTAACACGCAAAGGAATAGTTGGAGTTGGAGTTTCATCCAATGTCGAATTTTGCACTGTGATGAGGAAATGAAGGCAGTTATCCTCGTCATAATTACATTTTGGTTATTCAATAAGGTGAGTTTCTTTTATGTATTTATGTTGGCCTACTGGCCTTTTCATTTTCACCAAGCACGTTAAACTAACGTTGCACTTCAAAACGATGTAGTTCAAACTTCGAACATAACAGTTAAACAAAAGTTTTGCTACGATGCCATTTTTCATTGTAAACAGTGCACTGCATGTGATTGCCTCTTGAATGATGGGTTAAATGTCAGAATAGGTCTATACCAGTCAGAATTATAACCTTAAAGATGATCCAAGAAAATCCATTCGAAGTTCCTGTCAAAACATTCTCACTCATCTCATGGGTGCAATTGTAGCCCTATTGGGTATCCTAAAGGTAGTTGCGCACATATACATGATTTAATGATGAAAAAAGAATGACTGGCTTTGGGTTTAAACAGTCTGTAGGCCTAAACTTAAATCTTCAAACCTCCCCGCCGCACAAACAATGTAGACTACCCATGATGGATACGTAGCAAATATGTGCATAATCACACACACGCGCGCGCGCTCATTTTGTCGCCGCCTATTGTTAATTGTTTCAGTAGTGGACACACAGGGACAAACCACTCATTGTGGTCTTTTTCGACATTACTATCTCAGCTGGGTATAAGTGGGGGTGGTTTGACCTATGAATATTCCTTGCAAATGGACCTCTGTCGTGAAACCTTTTGGTTGGCTATACATTATTACAATCATGGCATCATAGCACATTTGTTTCCATCAGTAACGTTAATAGCAAAGGCAGAATGACACATCCGTCTATTCTTTATGAGCAGTGAATTTTACTGTTCAACAAGTAAACAAGAAATTCCAGGACTAACTGAAACTATTCAATTCTTTAACGTTGGTGGGTGGTGTCAGGTCCAATCTAAGGTCTGCCTACTTAAAATGTTCTCTCCTTTACCACAACACTACAGTCTGCAGCTGATAAAAAGTACTGCTGGTACTTTGAAGGAGGTTATCCCATCTATTTTATGTGAGTACTTCATACTTTAACTGTGCATGTAGAGTGTGACTAACAGTTTTTGGATGAGGTGAGGCATCACTGGCTTGGCATTCCTTTTTGAGTTAGGATTTGTTGCCATGACTTTGCCCATTTTGGGATTGTGGCTGGCATTAGTTTTGGGCATTGACCCAACATTGTTTGTCAAAACATTTAAACATGCCCAGCCTTTGATCAACCGCACACACAACTCATGATCCTTTTGCCATAACTACTGCGATATCTTAATTATGCCTATATCCAACAGTACATGCCCATATTTGATGGTCTTCCACATCTCACCTCACACCTCCCTTTGCGAACAGCACCTCATTTCCCTGGCAAAGACGGGTGCCCCCCGCCCCCCTCCTCGCTTGTTTTCAACAATAAGCGTAATTTATCATGAGTTGCCTAGTATACAGAATCCCTGACAAATTGACCACAGGAGGCAAGTTGGCCAGCAGCTATTCAATCTGTTCACAAAACATTAAATGAGATTAATGCCTCTGGAGCTCAGCTCAGTATCACCACACCTCCCTGTTTACTTGGGCTCTCTCTAGGAGCTGCAGAAGGTTTGTCATATGCTGGGCATATATTGTGTCAGGTGCCTTTTTAACGTCTTGTGTGTGTAGCTAAATGTTGCACCTGTGGAAAACCGTGTGCAGAGCAGAGATAAGCTAAGTGTTGTCTTGATTTAAGAATAGAATTGGGACCAGAGAGTCTGACTCCAGCCTTGTAAAACCTGGTGTACATGAACAGGAGATGAGTGGACCAGAGAGTCTGACTCCAGCCTTGTGAAACCTGGTGTACATGAACAGGAGATGAGTGGGCCACATGACTCCAGCCTTGTGAAACCTGGTGTACATGAACAGGAGATGAGTAGGCCACATGACTCCAGCCTTGTGAAACCTGGTGTACATGAACAGGAGATGAGTGGGCCAGATGGCAGGAGTCCTCTCAGCTGCTCCACAGCTGCATGTGTTCCCACTGACGCAAGTCCCGGAGAAACGGCTTTGTGTGCCATTGTTTATCACACTAGAGTTGCTGGACGCTGGATGTTGTATTGTTGACTAAATCTGCTCACATATAATGACATATATGGAGAAGTAGTAGGAATGCTATTGGTGTCCTTCAAACCACCGACACGCTTGGCGGGGAAGAGGAAAGAAAAGAAAAATTAGGACAAAACAAGGAATTTGGACATTAAAAAATCCAGGTTCAGGCACTTAGGGTTGGTTGGAAAAATAAAATGCCTTTATTATACCAAGCTATAACAAGGATTTTTTTGTCTCAATTTGTCTTCTTTTCTGGATATATTTACATACTGTACATTCCATTATATTTTACCATTAAATTCCATCATTTGTAAAAGTTGATGAAAGCACCTCAATGACCTGATTAACACTCAGATGAAATCATTAAGACTATGGAACATATTATATGGAGAAGGGCCAAACATAACGTGTTCCTTAATTTTAGCTGTAGGTCTTATGAGGACTGCTGTGATACCGAGTGCTGTGTACGAGCCCTTTCCATACAGAAAATCTGGTACTTCTGGTAAGTGATATGCAACCGATTGTCCAAAATGACAAAATATGGTTTTCTGTTACCTGTATAATATAAGTCTTTTGAGAGTGACATTGAGTCAATAGTGAAACAGCAACAGTTTTATAAAATGTTTGTTTCTGACGGTGCTTGTGTTTTTTCCGGTTTGTGTTACCTTCACGTAAATAATTTCCTCCAAGCTAGAAGCATGTGAGCGCTGATTGTCTCATCCTGTATGTCCTCCTAGGCTGCTGTTACTGCTGGCCATCCTGTTCTGCTGTGGCGTCGGCTTCTTGTTCCGCAGACGCATTTACGCCTCGGCCATTCCTGAAGAGGCCACTTTCGATGTGTCCTTCACCAGCCATCCAGTGTCAGCAACAGGCCAGTACCTAGCCTATTATGAATCATTTGACATGTATATTCCTAAACATATGCTCTTGCCGAATTTGAAGAGTTTCTAAAGTCTTGCTGATTTACTAAGCCTTAAATCAGTCAGGAGTGAAAAAACAAGTCAGTGTTTAGAGTGAACATTTCAGTTTGCGGTTTGTGCACTGATGGACCAATAGTGACTCTGAACCAGAGCCACTCCATGTCTGCACACTCATCTCACTTCCGTTGCCCCTTACCTTTCATTTTTTATCCCCAATGTAAAGTCACTCCCCACTTTTCACAGTCCAGTACTTACTTCTTTACACTTCACTGATTAGGTTTTCATTGCCTGGGATGTAATGGGTCACAATTAACACAGATAAAACTAATTTCTCTTTCCTTGACATTGGTATTCACCGTCATTGAAAATAATATCCTAAACTACACTTGTATTGATTATATTGATTATGATGGTGTATTGATGGTGCATTGTTTTTCTATGTGCCCCCAGCAGGGTTGCATGAGACTGACCTTAACAGCTATAGAGGACCACAGGGTCTACTCTTCTCCCCCCCCTACCCAGGGCAGCCCCATGCTCTTCACCTTTCTGTCCCTTACGCTGCACCACCAGCCTATAGCAGCCAGCCGCCCCCCTCTTATGAGCAGGCAGTGAAGGACTCACAGAAGAGATAGCCCTGCATGGAGGCTCAATGCACTCTTTCTCATGGGCCAGGCAGTAGAGAGTTCATCCAGTGGTGTGGTTGGAAGACACTTCATTTTGTTTTGTCTTGTGGACAAGGTTCTTACAAATGATTCAGAAGCAAGTAATTCAGTGTTACTAAAATTCTACAAATTACAGAACACAGTGATAAAGTTGGTCCTTCTTTCATGCAGCCTCAATTTAACATGGAAAGACATAAGACATGGCATTCTTGGGAGAACATTACTGATCATAGCCATTGTTCAACCATTGTGGATTAACAGTATCCTTTTTAGATCATGTTAACTGTTTTGGGCATACATTCACTAATAAACGTTTTCCTTGTTGACACACACACACACACACACACACACACACACACACACACACACACTCATATCATATAGAAAGTGGTGATGAAAATGTGTACTACTTGTGAAATACTTTGTGTTTCAGTGGGCTCCCTTGCCAAGTAAAAGGCCATCATCTCTCTTCTAAGATACTCCTTTTAAAGGTAACATGAAAGGATGATGATGAATGCAACCACAAGATAAATGTGGAGGTGGTGTGTGGTGGTTTAGCCCACAAGGGGTCACTGCAGATCCAGTAGCTGGGACTCTGCTTCCGTTAAACTGAATAGCACAACTCACTATTTCCTATTTTCCAAAGCTTTTGTGTCTAGTTTTGTTTGAAAACAATGGACTGTAGATTTGCCGTAAAGGACGTGCCACTAAATATGTGTGGTTATACACTGTGTTGGCAGATTTCAGAGTTCATTAAACATACTTCAGTGTACCCTTTAGACAATAAATTAATAGAGATTAGTAATATTTATTAATAAACAACAATTAAACTATATTCAGCATGTGATTAGATGTTGTCGTTATGTTGCCCTACAGCCTGGTATCCTGGGGAACTATTTTGTCTAACAAATGCCCATTTGAGGATAACAACACCTCAAAATGCACAGCTGCATGTGCAAAGACCGAAATCCTGCTTATACTGGTATCTGGGCAGAATCATTTTTTTTCCATTTTACTTCTTGTGGAATATGTTGTTTTAGTGAGATACAGTAAATAAATAGAACTTCAACCATGTTATCTAATAACACCTTAAAATGTTATACTACAATAGTGGATCATGTGTAGCAGTATCTTTGAAACAGAAATATATGCTGAGCAGTCTTTATTATTTCCTGCTGTCATGCTTTGTGATTATTTCCCTAGTAAATAGTAGAATGTGTAGGGTAGCTGGGCTCCATAAGAATTGCCTACTATGACTAGAGAAGAACGCTAAGTGAGACTGTTAAAACATTATTTCAACTTCAACTCAAATACACTTTTTTTGCGATGTTCCTTCATGAGCCAGTGGCACATCTTTAGCAGTCTTGGTGGTTCGGTCATGAGGTGATAATCTGATCTATTCTAACTGACAGTGGCTGTGCACGGAGTCGTTCAACGCCATCTTGTCCACTCCAGAGGGTGTGAAGTGATTAGCTCAGCAGAACACACCTGCTGTAGTTTCTTGTGGTATTCCTGGTGAGTTGTACTGTGCGGTTTGACACTCTTACTCACACACTGATTTATGATCACTCGGATCAAGGAACTACACGGGCAGGAGAGATAAGGAGTGGCATCTCCCGATAGATTTAATCTCAACAACAGATTAAAGACAGTGTAGTAAGTATGTAATTTTTGTGAAATTCAGTAGGTGGAAATGTAACATTTGGATCCACTGATTTGGCCTGTTAGCATCCTGAGATGAGTAAGCTTCCCCAATCATGAAGGGCGATTGAAAGAGGCAGACTGACCCTGCCATGCCCTTCGGCACGTTATGACTTATTTATATGGCAGACCTCATAAAAGTTTGAGTATTCTCTGGCTAATGTTGCATACAGGGCAGGGAACATGATAGGCCTGCAAACAAAAGAGATCTTCTGGCTGACTACCTATACTTGAGTAAGTAATGCTGGCCAATTTTAAGTTGTATGTCTGCAATGGATGTTTAAAGAAGAGGTAGGTTAATATTGTGAATAAAATAAAACGAAACATCATGCAAGCCATTCATCAATTTATGTTAATGCCAAGTATTGATGCTCAGTATCTTTGAGTAGAGGTACCGGTATAAAGACATTCATTTTGTACAAGTATAGGCCTCTTTCATTTGTCATATTCTAAAGTACAATTGTACCTCTGCCCCTCACTCAGCTCTGCCTCAAAGATGCACTCGGCTTTGCAAAAATATAAACAAATGCACCAAGCTTTACAAAAAATATGAACAAACACACTAGGCTTTACAAAAAAATGAGAACAAATCATGTGCTCAGTGTTTTTAAACATGGTGCCTCAGCAGCACAGAGATTTGACCATACTATAGATTAGATTTTTGTGTTGGCTCTGCCTGCCTAATGCTTTGTACTGGCTCCATTTCATTCACCTGTTGTTTTTTGTATCTATTTAGTCAAGGCCTTCAGTGACAGTTAGCATGGTGGAACTCTCCTCTTCAATTTAGAGTGAATGAATGAAACAGACCAGAGTAACACATTTCCATCCTGATATGAACCTATTCAATCAATACAAATCAACAAACCAGTCACTGCAAATCTTTGTTGTGTAAACAGAAGATGCTGGCAATTTATATTCAACATGAAGCCAGGACTTTCAGAGGAGTGTTTTGTGTACATGCTATTTTAATTCCTCGGATTTCTTGAAAATTGTTCTTGCCTCAGAAATGCAGACACGAGCCACATTCAACAGTAAAGATTTATTAACATAATTTATTAACATAACATTCTACCTTGCTAATGTTAGTTGGAACCATACATAATCAACTGGCTTCTAGCTTCCCACATTGAACATTCCTTCCTTTGTGCACTTTACAAAACAAACAAAACACTGTAAGCTAAGGATAGATAGTGACCTTAGAATAGGTCAGAGAATAACCATTCTTTTGACCAATGGAGAATGACCCATTAAACAAGGCTCTGTTCAGAACATGAACCGAGAGAAAAAGCAACATTCTTTCATATGCAAACCATCAAATACTGCAAAGGTATGAATAAGAGAGAAAAACATCTTTGCTACAATAATTTTCCCAATCCCCCCCAAATGTATGTGCATTTTACCCCCCCCCCCTCCCCCCAACACACACACCATGTAGATATGACATAAAAATGAAGTCAGATCTAGAGGACAAAATAAAACAATCAATAAAAACTTTATACACACTGAGGTAAACAAAAACATTGGTCTAAACAAGAGAGGTATTTTTACGCCTTATTATTTTCATTTGAGATTAAATAAACTTTCAAGATTTTGAGACTTCAAACTTCTTCAATTACAATTATGCTCTCTTGATCACATCATAACACAAGACACTTAAAAGAAAACTAACCAAAGGGTCAACATGCTTCATGAAGAAACTAGGCACTAAGCACAAAAAGAGAAATCTTCCAGAAGCCTGTATGCAATGGCCTTTGAGCAGCAAAGCAACTGTGGCAATGTTGTGAACAGTTGTTACAGCATAACCCCTATCTGTGCCCAAACCTTTTCCATTGGATGCTCCTTCAATCGAGGAACGCACGAAAAACAGAGGTATTTTGTATATGCATCCGCAATGTCCTGTCAGAACAAGCTCAGGTCCAAGCCTTTGCATTTTTTTTTGTATGAATGTACTGTACTTACTCCTATCAAATCAACAAAACTGTTAGTCTCTTGCATCCTTAAGACTAGGGCTAAATTATGGAATGTTTACAGTTAGATTAAGAATTGCTTTTTAGGCACCACCAAAATGCAGATGCAATGTCTAAATTACTTGTTTCTGTTGTTAGTTGTTTAAAGAGGACCATTACAACATTATATACTAAAGATTGCACAATGCTTAGAAAAGCTAGAGGCACTTCTACTTCAATCTGCCTTAAATCCAGATGATCATTTAACCCTCCCCCTTGCATATTAAAGCATATGTATTCCAGGCAGTGACTAGGAAGCCTCTTCTCTTCTGATAACCACCGAATGTAATGTCAGACAACAATGCATTCAGTCATTTAGTAAATTGCAATTTAGGTTTGGGTCACAGAAGGGTGACAAAAGGCAATGGCCATCTTAGTAACCGACAATGGCACAGTAACACACATTTTCGACGGCAGTCTGGCTGACACCAAACCACTCCACCAGTCTGACCACTCGCCCAGACAACAGTGTTAACACAGCGACACAGCACGAAGAGTCACCACAGGAAGCCACGCCAGTCAAAAAAGAACTCTTGTTGCAAAAACTTGTTGGCTACCAATGAACAGGAATGCACGCGCATAGTTACACACGTCGGACGCACACACGCGCGCACGTGTGTGTGTGTGTGTGTGTGTGTGCACACACTCCAGATATACAAAAGGTTGTGTACACATGAGAAGGCAATACTGAGCTGAGGATGTGTAGGTTGGTTCAGTCAGAGCTGGTGAGGCTTAAGAGGCTGTAGAAGAATACCTGGATGTCTGAGAGGAGAGGATACCTGGATGGGAGCTTTTGACCATCGAGTTTTAGAAAAGCAAAAAATAGGCTGCTGGTGATTCTGGAATGCTGCACAGGAGCAGGGCAATGAATGCTATAGGAGAAAGTGTCAGTGGAGGTTCAAAGGAGTCTCCACGAGCTGCTTGGTAGGCAAGGCAGGCCCCTGGTCTCACCTCTCTGGAACAGAGGAGCTATTTTTTTGGTTCACCGTATATCATAGCAGCATGAATGCATGATCCTGTCCTTAAACCTCTTTTAAAAAAAAAAAAAAAAAAAAAAAAAAAAAAAATCACTCCACAACAGAACACATTATGACAATGCCTTGATAAGACCAGGAGGACCAGCACCCTGCACTGTAATTGAGCTATTGAAATCCAAAAAAAAAAAAAGCGTATTGTGTGCATGGTGCAAAATGGCACGAGAGAATTTCAGGCACTTTTGAGGCACTGAGCTCCCCCAAAGCACAATGCTTTCCTTTCAAATCCACCAATGCAATGTTTCCTTTCAAAACGTAATGTGACATCTTCTAAGCATATTCTCTCTCACACACACACATACACAAACACACACACACACACACACACACACACACACACACACACACACACGTCATCTGACAATGCCTGTAAAAGACTCTTTTTGTCTCTTGAACTAGAGCGGCAAAGCTTCCTGCTGAAAGCCTGCCCATAATGAACATTAGGAATCCATAGTCACACGTTATAGCAGCTACATATTCAAAATTCACAGATTCAACCCATATAGAAGATGACCTCTGGCAATGAAGAGGTCAGTAGGTAAAGACCTTACTGCTTTAGACAGCACTGTCAAAGACCATCAGCTGTCTTAATGGTCTAATCAGGGTTGTAACAGCTATAGGAGAAAAAGTAATCTGCCAAAATAAAATTGGCTTTTCTAATGATGAAAAGGCAGCATGGACACATGAAACGATATGAAAAAAGGACAGAGGACTACATTAGTAAATTCTGCAAATGTTCACTATGTTTTCTGATATAAAAGGTAATGCAGTTGAATGCTAACGTGAACATGGCATGGGTAAATGTCAAAATGCCATCTTTGACGTGCAACAAAGAAAAAAGGCCAATTATTACTGAACATATTATCATCTTCATAAGGAGAGCACATGAGATATTTTCAGAGATGCACCGATAGATCGGCTGGTGACCGGAATTGGCTGATTTTTACGTAATCGGCCATGACAATATTTTTGTATTTTTAGTTGGATATTGGATGAGAGAAGAAAAAAATGGTTGTTCCATAACACAGTGCATTTAGTAGTGTGTGAAATTAATGTCCCAGATACAAAATAATTATTTGTGTGTGCTGTAAAGTGGTTAGAAGAAGCGAAAATCGGTATCGGCAGGTCAAACTATGAAAAATCGGAAATTGGAACCGGTCCAGAAAATTGCAATCGGTGTATCTCTAGATATTTTCATTCTCATGTGTTGTATCAAGGTCAATATTAAGTCACAAAGCACTGCTCTTTACTTCTGTGAGTGTTACCGTGACTCTGGAGTCCTGAACTGACATGAATATACTGTAACTAGTCTACATGCCGCTTGTTGAAACCTCCCTTGCTAGTTCACCTTTCACTGCTACTGATAAACCTGTCAATCAACCTGTCACTTTGACACAACTCTGTTTTGGTCACAGACCAAAGACCAGCTCAAACCGGTGAGCACGCTACACCCTGGCAACACTTTCTGAGACAATGTAACAACACACACCCACACAAACTCACCGTCATTCACAACTCGGAGGTCCTCATACTGAACCATCAAAATGACCCAAAAAGGTCAGATGAGCACAGTTTGAACACCATGTCATGGTTTGCAAAACAAACAAACAAACAAACAAACAAACAAACAAACAACACTGCAGTAAATGTGAAAAAATACAGAGGTATCAATGATCTCTACAGCTGTATGTATGTACACACACATACACAGCACACCGTGTTCACCTGCCCATATGTACGTACGCATAAATACTTCAGCATACAAAACCATGACAAGCAGTTTTTTTTCTCAATGAATATCTACATGTATGGATACATATATACAAAACAGTGAGCATACATATTGCATATGTCACGTGGTGTGACCGCAGAGACACTGAACGAGGCCCTGCCCACAAGTGCCACTCGAGAATGAAACGGAGCCTGTGTGGGTTGAGGGGGCGTCCAGAGTCCAGGGGGGGCTGTAGGTACCTGACGCAGTGACTGAGAAAAGACACCATATTCCCTCTCATGTCTCTCCTCTGGTCCACTGAGGCACGGGTCTCTCTTTGTACATTGCTGTTTGAACCCAAGAGATTTATCAAAAAGAGGATGGTGCGTGAGGTGATGTGCGTTTCCATTCAGCTTATCGGACTCTTCTTGGTCTTCCTGTGCTGCTCTGATGTGCCACTGAAGCAAAAGGCCATTGGCGCCTGGCAGACGGTGGTTATGAAGGAGGTGGAGGGGACACTCTCCTCCCTACACTGAGTGGCCTATAGTCTCCTCCCCCTGCCCAGTCATACCTCCAGAGAGCCCGGTCCACGCCAACTCCTTCATGAGGGTGCATGCACGCCGGCCGCCAAGCTTTTTCATGAAGGTGGCCTTGCCGCATGGTCACTCCCGCCCCTCAACAGCTGCTTCAAAGCTAAGCCCAGCTGGACTGGGCTCTGGACCCTGATGGGTAATAAATACTTGAAGAGAGAAAAGTTCCGCCCCGACTGACTCTCGGATCAAAAGAGGCTGAGATATTGCTGAGAGACAGAGACGGAAAGAGAGATAGAGAAAGAAGGAGGGGCAGAGAGAGAGAGAGAGAGAGAAAAAAAAAGATGGTCCATGAGCTCTCTCTCTCTCTGTCTACATCTTGATTCCCTCCTGCTGGCTGAGCTGGGAGAGGGACTTCTTGATGCGCAGGGCTGTGAGGCGTGCAGCCGCGTTGGCATACCAGCACTCTCTCATGATCTTGGCCATCACACGCAACGCCTGAAGAAACGCAAACAACAAACAACACACACACACACAACAGAGATCAATCTCAATGGCATTCCTAGCCTGAGCCACAATCCTGACAATAACTCCAGTATCAGTAAGACAAGGTAAGGTACCAGTGCAATACTAAAGGAAAATTCTGCCGATTTTTCAGGTAGATCTCAACAATAGGTACTACCTAGCTTGAGTTGCTGCAGCCAACAGCTACAGTTGCCAGGCAGCTACACTCTGGGGGCACGAACATGGGGGCTAATGAACATGCCCCCAGAGTGTATCACTGTAGCTGCTTGCAGTGATACTGCTGGATCAGAGTGGGTTTAATAAACATAATAAACCTTTCTCTTACAACCAATACGCAACTGCTAGTTTTGACTACACACACACACACACACAGCAGCCTTGAAGATCTACAGTATGTGCCTGCCGTCTAGTGGAGGGAGGGTACTGAATAGGCAGCAGCGGAAAGCTCTCTGAATGGGAGCAGAATGTGAAGAAAGCCTGCACGGCTCCTCAGACCAGGGCTCCATCCAGGGCAGCTCTGTCTAGACGGCACATTCTGTTCACAGAGCACAGCACCAGAGCCTGCCGTGTTTTTATATCCTGCACGAGGCCTCGCTGAATGGTAACTAATGGCGCAGGGCTGAGTCACGGTTCAATGTGAGGGGACAGCAAATGTACAAGTTACACAAGCTCACACTTGTACACTCACTACTTTACATTGTATCAAAGTGTAATTTCTTCAGTTGTTGTCCCATGAAAAAATATAATAAAAAAATATTTGAAGAAATGTGAGGGGTGTACTCACTTTTGTGAGATACTGTATTATAATGCACAATTCTAACAGACAAGACCCATTCCCTGTGCTTCCTCCTTTTTCATTTGTTCAATGCACACTTCATTCACTCAGTTACAGTTTTTCCCTTAGCTGCTTTGGCGCATTTCTCAGATCAGAATTGAAATTCTCAGAACTATTTGTTAAAACTCCATATCATCTTATCACTGCAGGTTCTCTGCATCTTGAACAAATAGCAATGCTTTAGTAAATCCATGCCAGTGATTTTGTACAAACATTTGCTTTTTTGTTGTTGTTTTTTTTTCAATTGTTAATGTTATGTTGGTCAAAATGCAGTATACTGGTTCCCTGCTGAATAGTCCTACCACATAAAACAAATTGGCGTTATTTCATCGCTTGTGTCATTGCATGCAAATGTGTTGGACTAATTGTTATGTAACCGATCTCACTGTAAATGAATTACTTGCTGCTCCCACATTTAAACCGTCTAGGTCATTATTTGACAATCAGTGTGTTTTAAGTGTTGTAGCCTGTAGCTCGCCACGCTGTGGCGCCCCTGGTAGTTTGGCGCCCAGGGCAGTTGCCCAGAATGCCCGTGCCTTCCACCGGCCCTGCATCCGTCTTGGATTACTCAGTTTGGCTGAGCGGCCAGATCTAGGAAGACTGTTGGTTGTTCCAAACGTTTCCATTTGAGAATGATGGAGGCTACCGTGCTCTTGGGCACTTACAATGCTGCAGAAATGTTCTTGTATCTTTCGCCAGGTCTGTGTCTTCACACAACCCTGTCTTGCAGGTCTATGGACCATTCTCTTAACCTCGTGGCTTGGTTTTCACTCTCACATACACCATCAACTGTGAGACCATATATAAAGGGATGTGTGCCTCCTAATAAATTACAGTGAATTCATTTAGGCACAGGTGGACTCCAATCAAGTTGTAGAAGCATCTCAAGGACCACTGATAGAAGTAGGATGCACCAGAGCTCAATTGCAAGCGTCATATCAAAGGGTCTGAATACTAATGTATATAGAATATTTCAGTCTTTTATTTTTTATAAATTTACAAAACACTCCAAAGTAGTATGGAGTGGAGTATTGTGTGTAGATTAATGAGAAAAAAAAGAATTGAATCCATTTTAAGATGAGTCTGAAACATAACAAAATGTGGAAAACTTGAAAGGGTCTGAAAACTTTCCGGTTGCACTGTATATGTACTGTGTCCAACTACGTATGTATGTGCTACCGTGTGTGTGCCCATATGGGATGTAAACTGCCTGCTCCCCGCAGGCTTGAGAAAGTGAATAAGGGAAATCCAAGCAGTCCTCTTTAATATTCAGCAGCCCACTCATCAATAGTGTCTTTTACTTACGGCCCTCAGCCTGGCAGCCTGCGCCGGCACAAGAGGGACTATTAGATTAGCCTGGCTTTTATGACTGCAAATTGGCTGTAATCTAATTGTCTGTTTCCCAGCAATAAAAAGCACATCGCTACAGATGCAGTGACGAGCTCGGCAGCTAAGTGTGATGAAGCAGCAAGCTGATTGAGAGTGAGACAAAGACAGAAAGAAAGAGGGAGAAAGAGAGAGAAAGAAAGAGAGAGGGAGAAAGAGAGAGAAAGAAAGAGAGAGATGCAGAGTGTATGAATAGGAGAAATAAGTAAAAGAAGAGAGGGAAACAGTGATAGAGAAAGATAATAGAAGAGAAAGAGATCAGATTTTGAATGTATATGTGAGAGAGAGAGATAGCATTCTTTGTTTCTCCACAGTTTCTCTATAACTGTATGTTCTTCTGTTGAGAGGGGTCAAGGGAAATTAAACTAGAACCACACTGTTGCAAAAGCTGAAATCGTGAGATGCAGGCTGGCAGCACACGACTACTAAACCACACACCTCCCAAAACCTGTGGGAAGGAAGGTCACAAACACTGGACAGAACTCTTTAAATCAGGTATAGACCTGGCTTTACAAAAAATATAGCCTAGAGTGGAGAAGAGAAATATTTTCTGTCAATACCTCGCAGCTCTGCCACCTATTGGGGATATTGGGCCGTAGCTTCTGGTCACACACCACCCTCTTCATCTCCTCCACAGAGGGGTCGGACTGCACCAGGTCGTAGTAGGGCAGCTGGTAGTCTTCATGGATGCCTGTGAACACATGTGGACATGAACTCACTCTGAAGGGAAGTAAAACTTTGTTTATCACTCTTTAAATGGTTATAAGCCTTTATTTATCACTCTGCAAGGAAAGAAGACGTTTATAGTTTATAATATCTGTTCTCAAACAAGAGAGACTGCACTCTTGTTAAAGGGACACCAGGCAACGTTTTTGTGTTAATTAATCATCTTCGTAAGTCGTTATATGGTTAAATGACTCATTACAGGGCGAATGAAGACTCTCTCGCCCGCCCCTACTGCCTGTAGGAAGAATATCCCGCTTGCAAGTTCAGTGTATCGTACCCACCGACCTTTAGTCTCAGACATCATGAGAAGCAGGATCAGTTTACATCCTGCATCCACAGCACAGAGGCAGGCTAACGAAACGCAAATGTGTGTATAATGGCAGAGCCGGCGAAGAAGCAGCGAAAACCCTTGACGGAAGATGCAAAGAAAAGGAAAAGAGCTTCAGACCGAGTGAGGGCTCGCACACGTAACGACACATACAGACACTAGGGGAAGTTTCGTAGAGAAAAAGCATCAGGCTTGTCTGGTGTCCCTTTAAGTTTACATATGTAAACAAATATTTATACTAACTCTCACTTCTGAAAATATTGGCCCAATTTAGTTACTGTAGTCCTTGACAGTTCGGTTTCTTACATTGTAACCTGTACATATGTACATTGTCCTATGAATTTAATAGTGTATAAGATGGGATAATAACGTGTACATCACGTGAGATGTTACTTATATTTTCCAAATGAACATAGAATTTGCCGGATAGTAGCACAATGCATTTAAACCAATGTTACAGTGAAGTACTGGTTTGATTTGCTATAACTCTATGAACAGACAACAAATAAAACATCTATTTGTACTGTGTACCTCCTATGGAGCACCTCCGTGCAATCTCCCAGAACACCAGCCCGATGGCGTAGATATCTGCCCGCTTGAAGGATTCAAAGTGTTTCATGTTTATGGAGTCGTCCAACACCTCTGGAGCCATGTACCTGCAGTGACACACAAAGCTCCTCTCAGCTCTCCAGAGGGCACTCTCCACATCAACTACATGCTGTTTTGAGGCAAACGCCATCACAAACGCCATCACAAACGCCATCACAAACGACATCACAAACGAGTCATATCTCCACACAAGTAGTCAGTTTAGAGCAAAGGTTTTCAACCAGTGGTCCGCAGCCCACTTGTGGTCCGTGACCATGGATTCAGTAATGTAGTATTTTTATTCAGTGGTGGTCCTGGGGTTGCGTATTTAGTCAGAACGGTGGTTCCTGGTTCACAATCAGTTGAAAACCCCTGATTTAGAGTTTAGATTCTCTGCCCGAGCCGAACTTGACCCAACCCGACCCGCGGGCCATGCGCAGTGTCTCCTCCACTTCCACTCTGGACCTGCTGTGCTGTATTGTGTAGCTTAAGTGCAACGTGGAGCTTAAAAATGTAAA
Source organism: Alosa sapidissima (assembly GCF_018492685.1). NCBI lineage: Eukaryota > Metazoa > Chordata > Actinopteri > Clupeiformes > Clupeidae > Alosa > Alosa sapidissima. The sequence continues at coordinate 51,697,682 of NC_055957.1, read as the reverse complement.
GAAAAAATAAAAACAGGAGTATTAACTTTGTGCAAGTTTGGAGGAAAGTCGGAGGTATGGAACCATTTTAAACAAGTCGTGGGCAGTGACAACTGGAGCTGGAGAACTGGTGGAGGCACAGCAGAAATTGAGAAACGTCTGCTCTGTTTCAGTTTTTTACAACTGTTTGTGTGTTTGTGTGTGTTTGGGGGGGGGGTTTGGGTGTGTATATTCATAGGCCTATAGACCCTTAACTCCAGAAACGAATATGCACGTTCCTAAGGCATTGGACAAATGGGCAATGCACAAATCTGCATTGTCTATCTGCATTGGTTCTGAAATCCTCTACGAACAATTTGAAAGGGTCTATACTTATATAGAGTATATCTATTCATAGGCCTACTGTATACTAAGACAATGATTGGATGGTGGTCAGTAAAGTAATGAGTATGTGTGTGCAGTGTGTGTGCGTGTGTGTGTGAGTAGAAGACTGTATGAATGAATGAATAAATGAATGAGTGTGTGGCTCAGGGGGCCCTGAAGCCCAAGCCTCTGCATGAAGTTGCTACTATGTTCTCCACCCTACTCTTCTCTTTCCACAAAACTTGTCAGAAATCATCATTTAAAGGGTTATTTTTAAAAATGCTCTTCCAGGGGATCATGTCCCCGGACCCAGCTTAACTGTGGGGGTCCTTTTGTATATGTGCCCAGGGGCCCATAATCCGTCCATGCCTATGTCCGATGTCCGTCAAAAGTTTGGAACGTCCTAATTAGCTGACTTGACTAATGACTTGTTTATGATTTTTAAAAATATTTGTGCATGGTGGGAGATATACTGAAATTCTGTTTGGGGGCTCCCCAGACCCCCCCACAGATTTGGTCCACCTACATTGTTGACATCATGGCTACGGCCTTCGTTGACACTGAAGACTCACATCCACTTAGCATCAAGGAGGATGAGTAGAGGAGCAGCACTGTGTGTGTGTGTGTGTGTGTGTGTGTGTGTGTGTGTGTGTGTGTGTGTGTGTGTGTGTGTGTGTGTGTGTGTGTGTGTGCACACAAGAGACAGATAGTGTGTATCAGAGAGAGAAAGTGTGAGTACAGAAGAGAGATTCTGCCCAGAGGTGATAATAAAGGGGCTTGAGAGAGAGGGTATGATGTGAGCATGTGTCCAAAGACACCAAGTGTGTGTGTGTGTGTGATGGTGTGTGTGTGTGTGTGTGTGTGTGTGTGTGATGGTGAGTGTGTATTTGTGTGTAATGGTGAGTGTGTATTTGTGTGTGTGCATGTGAGAAGAGAGAGAGGGTATGATGTGAGCATGTGTCCAAAGACACCAAGTGTGTGTGTGTGTGTGTGTGATGGTGTGTGTGTGTGTGTGTGTGTGTGTGTGTGTGATGGTGAGTGTGTATTTGTGTGTAAAGGTGAGTGTGTATTTGTGTGTGTGCATGTGAGAAGAGAGAGAGGGTATGATGTGAGCATGTGTCCAAAGACACCAAGTGTGTGTGTGATGGTGTGTGTGTGTGTGTGATGGTGTGTGTGTGTGTGTGTGATGGTGAGTGTGTATTTGTGTGTGATGGTGAGTGTGTATTTGTGTGTGTGCATGTGAGAAAGAGAGGCGGGGGGCGAGAGAGAGAGAGAGAGAGAGAGAGAGAGAGAGAGAGAGAGAGAGAGAGAGAGAGAGAATGGGGGAGGAAACTCATCCATCACAACTTCTCCTCTCAGATCAGCAGTGACAGATTCCTGCAGTGCACTGCAGAGAGCAGCTCCTGCTCACAGCAATGACACACACACACACACACACACACACACACACAGACACACACACACACACACACATCTAGACAACTCCTCTTCAACAACGGCCCTCCTCTCCACAAGCTCCCACCCTACACATTGCACCCTATAATCATGGCTTCAGGCTAAACAGTTCACCCTCCCTCGGTCTATATTTATCTCCGGGTGTTTTGTTTAGTATTTCGCAGGCTGCCTGTCCTGATGGCACGCGCGGGGATGCTGCTCTGCATTCGCCCTCTGCCTTAAATACCAGCAGATGTGTTCTGACGAAGGGTAAACCAGTGCAAGAGTCCCAGCAGCCCTCTCCATCTGTTGCCCTGAGCAGCCCTTACCAGGGCATTTGAAAAGGCCCCGGCATACAGGGGTGGGGGCGCCGGGGGGCATACAAGAAGGCTCACTTCTCTCTTTTCCATTAGTGTCCTCCAGGCACCGTTATCAGGATGACCGATGATGAGCCCTCTGACAGGCAGCACTCCTTCAATCCCCTCAAGGCAATCACGAGAGAGAGAGAGAGAGAGAGAGAGAGAGAGAGAGAGTGAGAGAGAGAGAGAGAGAGAGAGTGAGAGAGAGAGAGTGAGAGAGAGAGAGTGAGAGTAAGAGAGAGAGTCATCTGGCTCTCTCATCTCTATCGCACACTTCCCACTGTGCTATGGGCGGACTGAGACAGCGCACATGAGGATTAGCTCCCTGGCTGCAAGATATACCAGGAGGCTTGGTGTAAGAATTTATGCGGGTTTATGTCCTTGTGCACACGTGACACAAAGCAGCCATCCAATGTCACTTAATCCGATGCCAACATCTATAATGCAGAAGACGAGCAATGATTTATAACCCCGAGTCTTGTGGCTTATGCCTTATGCATGCAAGTTGTGCACTATGGATAGAGACTTTAAGGGATGTTTTTTTTTCTATAAAGTCATTACACTATTATATGACCTATAACTTGTTGCAAGACTCTGGAGCTGCAATGAGATGAGTGTGATACTTTATAGTACCATATATATATAACTGCATAATGCATGAGCAACACAGAGTCCAATTTCCCATGAACTGCTCCACGACACACTTCAGTAAATCCAGGCATAAGCACCACTCTATACTTATATTTAGTATATACTATACATACTTATACTTACTTATACTATATACTATACATACTTATACTTACTCACACATCAACCACACATGTACCAGGGAGGGACAGTAATGGGTGAATGGCTACTGTGCTATAAAGATGTGTGTGAGTTACCTTTTGGTGCCTACTCTGTGGTTGGGTGCGATGTCAATGGTGTCTGTGGCAGAGTCGTGGCGCACTGCCAGGCCCAGGTCGGCGATACAGCAGGTGCCATTCTTCTTGACCAGGATATTCTTGGACTTGAGGTCACGGTGGGCAATGGCAGGCTTACCTGAGAACAGACAGAGACACAAGGTCATTGTCAGTCGTTAGAGGACAGGCTCTGTGTGTGTGTGTGTGTGTGTGTGTGTGTGTGTGTGTGTGTGTGTTGCATACAGATTAGAGGTGTGTGTCCAAATTGCATACAAATGTTTTTTTGTATTCTTTCGCCTAATCTATCTCTGAACTGGAAGACACAAGGCAACTTCTCTGTATTGCATGCTTTTTGTGATTGTAATAATACGAGCCTATTGGTAGACATGAATTTCAACCAGCTTACCATTCTACTGCTGTTTTATATGTTTTTGTTATTGTAATTCCAGGTAACATGGGGAGGGGCTCAGGTACAGTTGGGGCTGCAGCTACTTTACAGTGCTGGGCTGAGTTCACCCGTAACAAACAGAACTAACCCGTAACTACATTTAGAGCTTTCTTTGCTTTTGTTTTACAACGGTGCTGTTTTGACAGTCCAGTTTCCCTTGGGATGAATAAAGTATTTCTGATTTGATCTTATCTTCTCTTAATATTGACCCCTCCTCTTTCTCACACACACACACTTGAAGATCCAGTCTGTGAATAAGCGAGACTCACCCTGAGTGCCCACTATCTCCATGTGGAGGTGAGCCAGGCCACTGGCGGTGGACAGAGAGAGCTTGATCATGCCTTCCACTGTGACTGTGTATCTGTTCAGGTAGTCAAAAAGGGAACCATGCTCGTGGTAATCCGATACTAACCACAGCTGGGTCCAAGTGCCATTATCTGTGGAGAGAACACACAAACACGCACGCGCACACACACACACACACACACACACACACACACACACACACACACACACACAATCTTTTTTGTTTCCTTTGCAAACCAAGCTGAAAACTTAAAGTGGTCTTATTTTTATTCTGCAAAGTTATGAAACCTTCTCAAAAATCCAGCTTTGAGGAATAAGTCCCTCAGTGAACTAATAACTAATAGGTGTTCTGTTCCTCTTAGTTAACTCTTAGTAAGAGTTCCTTCAGGCTCCTCCAGGAACGCCCAATAGGGGACAAGGATTGGTCTTCTCACCTTTGTTGTCGGCGGCGATGAAGCCCAGGATGTTCTCGTGGCGGAGCATGACGGTCTGGTAGATCTCCGCCTCACGGAACCAGGAGCGTTCCTCGCGGGAGGAGAAGATCTTCACAGCCACCTCCTCCCCCCGCCAGCGACCGCGCCACACCTCGCCAAAGCGGCCCTTCCCAATGCTTTCCTGCAGGATGATGGTCCTGGCGATGGTCCTCTGCACCAGCAGCGGCAGGCCTGCCACAACCCAACAAAGAAACAAAATCAGAAGATGCTAAAGATTCTACATCTTTGCTTCACGCTGAATTCAGCTATATAAATAAACAACTAACACGAGTTCCAACTAGCTGAGTACTGCTAGCACGTTATAAGCCTCGGTTCTCAGTAACCTGTGGGGCAGGACAGCATGTCCTACCAACTATTTCCCTTCAGGCTACTTCAGACAACAAACTACTTCAGACAGCCCAATTATTTCCTTCAGACAGGCATTTAGAAAGCTTTATGGCTCTTCAAAGTTTGATACATTTATCAAAATAACTGAGTAATATTTATGCGTTTCCCCTGCTCCATTATTGTTCCCCCTACCTGGCAGCATTTCCTAAGAAACGACGAAGAGGTAGAGGCCTACCTGAGCCGGAGCCTGAAGTGGTCATGTCGTATATGAGCTCCTTCAGCGTGGTGCCGTCGGCCAGGAACGGGTGCTCCATGGAGGGGTCCTCCTCGCTGGGCACGCGGTGGTGTATGACCGAACGGCTGTGGCACACGTAGAACACCAGCACCAGCACGAAGCACAGCACGACAACGGGCCCTGCGATCACGGCCGCCAGAGCCACGGGCCCTAGTGCCGGACTCCTGGGGGTGGGGTCTGAGAGAGAGAGAGAGAGAGAGAGAGAGAGAGAGAGAGAGAGAGAGAGAGAGAGAGAGAGAGAGAGAGAGAGAGAGAGAGAGAGAGAGAGAGAGAGAGAGAGAGAGAGAGAGAGAGAGAGAGAGAGAGAGAGAGATCATCTCTTAGCTGGACACATAACATGAGATAACCTTTGAATAGTAGGTAAGAGAGTAAAAGAGCAAATATTGCATCAATATTAGCTAACACACAGCCCTCACTGTAGCATCAGTATTAGCTAACACACAGCCCTCACTGTAACATCAGTATTAGCTAGCACACAGCCCTCACTGTAGCATCAGTATTAGCTAACACACAGCCCTCACTGTAACATCAGTATTAGCTAACACACAGCCCTCACTGTAACTGGTACCCAAAGTGGTGCATTAGGTGCATGGAATCAAGGTTATCAGGAATCATTCTGACCTCATACAGCTAATGAAGCTTAAAAAACACTGCCTTCATTGTAGTGACTGACAGTAATTAAGCAAAATGTGTATTCACACTTCCAAATATTTATTTATTAAGGTTGTTTCAGCGATTTCAGGCCCAAAAAAGGCCCAAATATAAATGATCACATTTATCTAATCTTTCCTAACGATCTACTAGCTGTCTAACCCATAAGGAGGCCGTCAAAAAAACGCGTCTCTGTAGGCAGCCTAGGCTCCGAGATCTGTACACAAAAACAATTGCTACCAACAAGGGTTGGCAACCCACTCAAAGGCAAAATAAAGTGTTTCAACCAATAACTGACGAGATGCGCGTTTAGCAGAGTTTTAATTGCACGGGAGGGAGGGGGAGGGAGTAGCGAGCTAGCTCTCTGTTTTGTTTGAACATCAACAGAAGTGAAGTCTCCCCGCTATCGCTGATACAACCTTTAACCCTGAGCCAAAGCAACCAAAGAATATCTGAAAGAGGTGTAAGCTGAACATGTTTCATACAAGCAGTATTTCAGCCTGAACTGAAGAAATGCTTACTAGCAGCAACCTCCTGTTGACCCTGACCCTGCCTATGCCTGTCTGCTTTGCTCTCATGTCTGTCTTTTAGGGGTGGAGCTAGCTTAGCAGGAAGGTGCGCCTCATCATCATAATCATGTCATAATCACATACAATGCTATCTGGCGGCGGTGCAGTTGTTCCCTCTCTCTCCATCAGAGCATGCATCGCTGTTGTCTTTTGTTTGATTTCTACACATCACTCTGATTTACACTGTTTTCTTACCATCACACATTTATTCTGCCTGAAAATCATGTTTCAGTACATATTTACTTTAATAAATATGTTTTTTGTTAAGTCACCACAAACAAGCCTGGTGTTTATAACACTCCTCTGACCATTTTCTGACTATTGACATTGAAAAAGCCTGACATATCACCAAAAACCTTACACAAAGAATTCTATTTCAGTTCAATTGTATGGTAGGTGTTGTATAGCTCAAGGCTCATAGCCAACCCAAAGCAATGGTGGTAGTGGTAGTGTGGGAGTCATGGGGGGAAAGGGGTGAAGTAAGAAACTGAGTTGTGAGGCAACCAGCAACTAGCAGTAAGGGTGACAATAGCACAAAGAGATTTTCTCAAAGGCTCACCTGGAAAGTCGACGTAGTCCACAGGGTCCTTATTGCACATGTCAAGGCTGCAGCAGTGAGGATACACGCCGTTGCCCTCCTTGGTGGACGGGGCGCACAGGAAGGGGCGGTCCCTGGGGATGAGCTCCGCCTCCCGCAGGCACATGGAGCCGGTGGCCACAATGCGCCCGCTGCTGTGCCGGACAAGGCTGGCGAAGCACAGGCCGTCTGTGTGGCACGTGCTGTTCACACATCTTTCACAAAAACACTGCAAGCCTGAGAGAAAGTGAGAGACACACACACACACACACGCACAGAGAGAGAGAGAGAGAGTGAAGTACTCACAATGTTGAAGGAGGTGGCACTTTTGAGGAAGTTTACTTGTGAAAAGAAAAGACTTGGAGTTCTAATCTCTGCTAAATCCAGCTGAGCAGACATCTAGAAGACCATCTAAAAGTTTTGCTGGGTAAGATAAAGATGCCACACCAGTTCAGAGTTTAAACGCGGAGCCAGCGGCCCGAGAAGACTGACTTCGTTCAGGCAGCCTGGTGCCCCTCCACCGGGGGAGGAGGCCAAGCCGCTGGTGAGCCTCATGAGCACAGCCAACCCTTCCCATGTGCAGGTCAGACTCAACGGCAGACAACACCAAACAGCCACAGGCTCACCCTGGCATTCACACAGACACCGCAGGCCACATATCAGCCAGTGTGGGATTTCCAAACGTCTAGACAGAACCTCAGCACTGGAATGAAACCACAGAGATGTCATTAAACTGCTCTGTGTAAGGAAAAGTCTGTTCCCCATTCTGTACGTGTATGGCAGAGGAGGAGGATACACAAGAGTGCAATGGAAAACATAGGAATAGGAGGAAAAAGTAGAGAAGAATCCACTACAACAGACAGAAGAGTGGCCAAGTACAACACAAATATTATTTCAGCACCCTACAAAAATCCAAAAGGTCACGATACACTGACACAAAATAAACCTGAGGCCAGTTCTACACTATCGCTAATAATAACAATACCTGCCAACTAATCAAATGGGAATCATCTTGTAACACTTCACTTGGACTAAGGCATAGGATATAAACATTCCACTCTTGTGTGTCATTACTGATTAGTTATCATATCACTTGGTGTCCAACGATTTTAGGTGGCGTGCAATCAGTGTTATTATTGCCATGATGTCTCTTAGAGTTTCAGACGTCATAACAGTTTCCATCATGTGCTATGACGATGTCGTAACATGATTATGTTTTGAAAGCTGCCAAGATAGCACTGTTACATCACTACTACATATGTTAGAATATGACATGGCATGACATCTTCATAATATAATTATGTCATGGTGGAGGGTTTTTTTAGTATTAAAAAGAGAATTAGACTAAAGTACAACTGCACCGACTACCTGTAATTTTGAAACTGTACCTACCCACCTGGCTCTACCTGGGGGGAAGGGCAACACCTATATGACCGTGCTATGGTAGCACTAATGGTGGTCATAACCAATGTAAAACTACTGACATCATAATCTCAATCCCACTGATGCCCAGGCATAATAAGCAGTGTTTTAGTCCAAATTCCTTAATTTAGACCTCCCTTGATGTTGCATCTCATTCTGCCACTCTCATCTCTAGTGGAACACTGGCCTCTTTTCATGCAGTCATCCCTGGTTAAGATTTCTTCAGTTCACCGGTGCAACTGCCATGTCCTTTAGGCAGAGAGAAGCAACGGTCTCCTTCTCCTGGGTGACACAAAGGTTGGGGTGTGGTGGGGTGTGTGGTTGGGGTTGTATAGCCCCTGAGCCTTCTAGTGCCAACGCAAGAATACCGAGCCTACCACTGGCTGGCAGAGGCCTCCTATGAGTTGAATGAGATGCAACATCAAGGGAGGTCTAAATTAAGGCATTTGGACTAAAACACTGCTTATTATGCCTGGGCATCAGTGGGATTGAGATTATGATGTCAGTAGTTTGACATTGGTTATGACCACCATTAGTGCTACCATAGCACGGTCATATAGGTTTTGCCCTTCCCCCCAGGTAGAGCCAGGTGGGTAGGTACAGTTTCAAAATTACAGGTAGTCAGTGCAGTTGTACTTTAGTCTAATTCTCTTTTTAATACTAAAAAAACCCTCCACCATGACATAAAAGACGGCCTGTGTAAGATTGCACTACCCACGGAACAGACACGAGTCCTTCCCTATTAATTCACCATGATCGATGAGGACGCTGACCTGAATGTCTCTAGGCTCTTACATCAGACCCTAACAAACTGATGACAACGGATTGTTTTTTACAGGGAACATAAATTGGGATATATATATTCAAGAAAAGAAACTGAAAACCTTTAGAAAACTTGACAGACTGAAAGGATCATTCACAGGTGAGGGCTGCATCATTTTAAGACACCACAAAAGTCAAATGCTCAGCATATACCTTGAACATATCAGTCTTCAAATCAATCAAAGAAAAAGTGATGATGAAAAAAGGTGTTTCTGAAACATGCATACACACATATGCAGAGAGAGGGAGAAATCTAGCACTATGAAGACAACTCAAAGCCCCTTTCTGTGAAGACAGGGCTTAAAATTAATTTTTCAAAATGGGGGGGGGGGGGGGGGGGGGGGGGGGGTAGTTGGGTGTTTGTGACAACACGTCATCATAAATTTGGTAACATATGATCGCTGTTTTACTATAAAGCATCTTTCACATAATGAATGCGCACTCTAGAAAGTGAAAATAGGCCTACTATGCGTTCTACTATGCCTACTAACGTTCCTCAAATGGAGAACACATCACAAATCCAAGTTCTCGCAGCCTCATGGCCACTCTAGGCTATGTCATGCTTCTGTGTTTGAAAAATTCCTAACAGTTCCTGATCGCTAAACTTTTGTTTTCCTTTCCTGTCGGTTAGCAGTTGATGTAGAAGCACCTATAGCAGAATTTGACTTCAGCACCCGCAAAGTGGTCCTGCGCATGTGCGTGTCTCTGAATGGGGCTACGTTCAATTGAAGTCAGAAGTTGGTCCGTCCAGTCAATAGTCCCGCATTCACGCCGCTCCATTATTAGATTAACATCATCAGACAGCGCTGTAAAAGGTGTGCGGGAATTTCTCTCATTATGATGGCTAGAGTTGCGGGACTTAAATAAATTATGTGCAGTACCCGCAATCCCGCACTGAAATTTAGGTCCTGGAAGACCTTGTACAAAACAACGCTTGCCTGACTAAGGAGGTTCTTAAAATCAACTTCTACTGTGTATGGGGTTGGGAGGAATGGCATCACATCATGGCACATGTAAGTTCAGCTCTGCTTCCTCAAGACACTATATACTCCTGCAGACCAGAGACAAAGACCCTGCAGTCGACAGTGTGTGCATGAGAGAGAGGATGAGGGTGGGGGCAGAGAGGAATGAGAGAGAAAAAGAGAAAGGGGGAGACAGAGAGATAGAGGGAGAGAGAGAGAGAGAGAGAGGATAAAAAGAATGGGCCAGCGAGGCAGAGAGGAGCCGAGTGGGGTTGGAGACACACCTCCTTTTTACTCGCTGCAAACCCCGAAAAAATGAATCAATTACCACTGTCGCCTGGCAACCAGAAATCACAGTTGCTCACTGATTTGCAGCTTGTACAGTTACCTTCAACTAAAGCCACAAATCACATTAATCACACACATGTGCACCCACAAACAAGCACACACACACACACCACATTAATCACACACATGTGCACTCTCACAAACAACCATATCCCGACCCATACACACACCTCACACAAACACACACACACACAGACATGCACATTGAGATACACATGGACACAGGCTTCACAAAGCATGTCTGCTGACCAGAGGCATGATGTACGAAAACGCAGCACAGTAATTGAAGCACAAGGGTCTTTTCCAACCTTTTCCTTCTTCAGAATCCTCTCATGCACACACACACACACACACACACACCTAAAGAAGCAACAGCTGCTACACTCTCCGCTCAAACCACAGCATGTAATAAGAATGTGCTTTCAGCCGAGCTGCGGTGAACTTAACCAAAGTCAAAGCAGGGTGACCTTTAATCTAGTCACTCGCGGTGGGACACCTGCAGGGGGGACATGCAGGCCTCATCTGTGACACATTCACGTCCCAGCAGGGGGTGCTTCGCAGCGGACACATCTACAGTATGTGGACCGTGCTAGTGTATGTGTGTGTCTTTGTGTGTGTGTGTGTGTGTGTGTTTGTGTGTGTTTGTGAATCTGGCTGTCTGGAATAAAACTAAAACCCTTGAGGCATCTCGTGGAGCAGCAGCGAAGAAATAGTCATGGACTCAAGTGTCTTATGTGGACAGGAAATTGTGACGGTGGACGGTGTGAGCATGGTGAGTGGGGAGAAAGCAAGGCTGGGTGTGTGAGCGACATTCTTTTTTTTTTTTTACTGGCCAAACACTGAGCTCATTCCATTCCACTGAGCGCTTGGCCTGAGAGCGGACTCACGGTACAACAGCACACTACAGGAGAGTCACACTCAGGGACAACAGCACCAGCACCAAAAGCAATTCTCTCCACCTGAGGAGGCCCATTTCTGTCACACTCATCTGGAAATAAACAATTAAACACACACACACACACACACTCTCTCTCTCTCTCTCCATCTCTCTATCACCTGCCTTCCGCAGCCTGATCTGTGATTCCAAATTTCCTACTGTGAGTCACTGTAGCTCTGTTCAACACGGGAACCCCGTCTTCATTCATACAGTTCAATCATGAATATGAACCATAAGCCTCAACTGCAGTAGGCCATCTCTGCAGTCGGTGATGTGAACAGTGAAGAATGACATAGCTTCTGTTGCTGTGTCCATTTCAGTGGGTTCATTTGGCCATGCTGTGGGAATTGTGCAAGACATGTCGTGTTTCCCTTACTGCATGCTAAAAATGAATGTGCAGAATAGGTTAGGCTATAAATAAATGTGCAAGATAATGCACACTATAAAATAAAAAGTGCAAGGTGCAGCTTTTGAGGAGGCTTAGGTATCTGAGGTGGTCGCTAATGAGAACGCTTATCAAGCCTCTGGGATATCAGAGAGGCTCATAACAAGAGGCCCAATCAAGACTTGGCTTTGCCAGTTGTATCCAAACTGGACAGGGGGTCTCCATCAAGATAATTGAATTGTGATAACTGAAAAGGGTGCACATTACATTGGGGACTAATGTGTCACTAATGTATCTCGGTCTCTTGAAAATTCTTCTAACAAAAAATGACAAAAAATGGCAACCAGGAGACATACCTTCTAATCAGTCAAGGTTTGTCCTTATTCCTCATGTTATGTCTTGCAGTAATCTGAACAAAACCACAACATTGAGTCATTTTAAGAGCTACCTGCAACAAGATAAGGCTGAAATAATGTCACAATCAATGTCACAGGCCTGACCAAAGGCAGTGTTTTCCATCAAGAACTTCCACTCACTACGTTTTGCTGCTAAGTTTGTTGTGTTCCCTTCTGTGCAAACACTTTACATGCAGAACACAACACAGAAAAAAGGGGAAATATATCTTGAATGGCAGCCAAACAACTGATAAAAAAGTAAGTACACAAACCAAGCAGGCAACAAGTTTACACACTCTGACTCTCTGCTGTGGTAAGTTGGGACCTGCGCATGGCCTTTGCACAGCAGCAAATAAACTGCAGGTCTATTCTGACATCCCCAAAACAAAACGGCAGCCATCCTAGTTTGTGATAAAATGCACGACACTTCTACCACCACAAACTCAAATACTTAAATAATATCCCTGTCATGAATAAATAATAGGTGATTACTGGGATGAAATATTTAAAGCTTAAACTGAGAGCAGTCTGGGGTTGGACAGAACACTGACAGGCTAGTCAGTGTATCCAAACAACTCACCATGAAAATAGATGGACAGTATAAAATAAGCTCTCAACACAGATTACAGGGGATTCTATGTCTTGCTCAAAACATTGCTCTAAACTGGCAGAGTAAATTGAGCTCCAATGACAAATATGGAGTGAAAGTTATAGGTTGCAGTGTATATTCAGTGACATTGCACATTGCAGCAGACAAACTTCTTACACAAACACACAGACACACACACATAGACCAAATGGTTTGTAAGAAGTAGCAAACAAAACAAATTTAAATATCAGTCTGAAAATTCCCTAAGTGTGTAGAGTGTAGCAAGTCCTTTTGCAATGTCTCATGCCAGTGTAGGCCAGCTAGAGTGAGGACACAGCAGTTTAACTCTGATAATAAATATATGTGCCATGTGTTTGCGAGACGTTGTTTTAAAAGCACATTGAATGACCTCTGTGTATGAAATGCGCTATATAAATAAACTTGGCTTGACTTGACTTAAAAGCCCTTCTTTCACATATATTACTTACACTGGTTTAAATTATAAATCACTGTGAATAACAAAAACATGTCACACCTCTGGCACAATTTCAAGCATGTAACCACATAACTAGCTTCAGTTAGGAACAAAGCTTGCAATGGGAAAGCCAGAACATGATTAATGATAATGATCTTTAAAATAGCATATTTAATGAAGCAACATGCATTATACTAATTCAATCGTCCAGACATCGTGGTTGCACCTAACAAATATTTTTCAGACTTTCAGGTTTACCATGTATGCTCTGGGTATATTGCTTTAACTAAATGTAACAGCTGTAGTCCCACTGCTTTGTCTACACAACACTGTAGCAGTAATGCTAATGTAATAATGTTTAATGTTATCCCACATGTATTACCACACTAGGAAACATAAGATGAGCTGAACAGCCAGTGCCAAAGCTTGGCAAAGCTAAGACACATCCCTGTCCTCTTTGTTTGACGGTCCTTCGGAAATCCTCGATGCAGACCAACAGGCTGAACATGTACGGGCTTCTGATAAGGACAGTACAGACAAAGCTTCTGGGGTGTGGACGGTCTGAAGTAGTTCTCTGCCTGTTAGCGAAATTGTGGAGAGCGAAGAGCATCACGGCTCACACACAGTCTATGAACGTGAGCTGCAATGTCACGGGCAGTCGTCACTTGTGTGCGTTTTGTTTGCTTTTGGTGACAAACGTGTAGGTTAGTGATCATGTGCATTCTTGTGCATATGTGATCATGGGCATGTGCTATCATGTGAAAACTCATTGTAAGCATAATCGCGAAGTGTGCACATGTTGCCACACACAGTCAATCCTATTTTAATTTAGCGAAGGAAGAATATGCTTTTATTATCTACATTCCAATAGTGTATCCATAATGTAGCCCACATCAGGTACCAACGCCAATTATATGTAGGCTGTTACGCTTACACTCTAGTGGCATAGGCTATGGAGTCCGTGTCCGAAATTCTAAATCATGTCTCAATCCTTTACAAGAAATAGGTAATTTTGGGGTCTTTTTGTTACTAGGCTACTTGGATTCCTTAATGATACGAAAACCTCGCGTGTTGCGAAAACTCAGACGGAGTAGGCCTAATTACATGGGTTAAGGACTTGTAGCAAAGTAGCGGATTGCTTTAACAGGTTATAGCAAGAAACTGATAACACATTTTCTCAACTGTTTACTTCCGTTAAGAACGGGTTATCGTTCCTGGATGCAGCAGCAGCTTGGCATATCTAGTGCACCAATAGCAAAATAGAGATACATAGTGAGTTCAGTAGCCTATCGTTGATTTTTGCCTTTCTGTGGTTGCCTTCTCTGAACTACATAGCCTACAACAGACAATTAGGCACACTGCCCCCCCGGCAGGCGGTTTGGTCCATCCGACCTGTCAGCTCAAAAGAATTGGGCCCTACAACCTTTAAGCTATCGATATCAGGCTGTTCCTTAAACACTAAAAAACTGCACGCTGCTGTAGCTGTAGCCCGTGGTGAGGATGTAACGTTAAATCAGAGAGGGAATAGAATGATTGGCAGGGATATTTCGCTTGCTCCAGCACAAACGAATTCCGCTGCATACGGCTCCGTACAAGCCAGCGACTTTTCTCTTTCTCTTCACTCAATGTGATTCAGTTATCTAGCCAGGATTTTCGCTTAACAATACACATTCCTGACGGCGCGGATCCCCCTGACCTGCGCCATCTTTGAAAACCGCTTTTGAGCTGCCTGTTTATGCTAAACACATGTGTGCACATTAAACTTGTAAACTGGCATACAACGCATACGGATATAATACAAGGTGCCCACAAATAGGCCTACTCACCTCGAGCTTCTTGTATTCCCGTCACGAAAAGAAGCGTAAATAACACTAAACAACAAGGTATGGCATCCATTGTGACTCGCACTAACACTCAACTAACTGGCCAGAGCGCCGTTTCACACTCAACTTCTCTGGTCATTGCTTAGGGGAAAAAAAACGTGGACCTGATTGGTCAACACAGTGAAAACACCCTGCCCAGACTGAACACCCCCTGCCCGCCCCCTCCTATCCAGCCTACCCTACTCCTTCAGTGCGAATGGAAGAGAAAGAGAGAGAGGGAGGGGGAGAATGATCGCTATAAGCCAAGCATAGGGTGATCGATATGTCCAATCAGCGCACCTGATGTTTCCTCTTTGGAAAGAAAATTACGCATAAGTGGACTATATGCCTACAACGGACACAAAAACGCGTGCTCTCTCTCTTTCTCAGACACACACACACACACACACACACATATGAGAGAGAGAGAGAGAGAGAGAGAGATACACAGCCTATATTCAGCAGCATTAAAGTGCCATGATGTGAAGGTGAACAGCATCCATATGCCAAGATTTATAAGGATAATGTAATGAAATTATAATTACTACCAATTTGGCACTTTTTCATCTTCTATACTTAATGCCCATCTAAACATGAAGCCTGCTTTCAGAACTGGGCAAGATTAGTGTTACTCGTGCTCTCCTTGCGGGGCTGTAGTCCTTTGGAGCTTCAGCCTCCACTGGCACAGATCCTGAGGTGGCACTCCACCCATCCTTTTGCCCATTCTTCAGAGGATGTCAGAGATTGATTAAAACCCATTGTTTGGTCTTCGTTCCAGGGGTTGATTTCTGTGCTTGCTGTGCTTGTAGAATGTGCACTGCAGTAGAAAAAAAAAAAACAAATGCTTCAGTGGAGTAAACAGACGCATTGGAAACACAGGAACATTAAAACAGGACATATGTCTTTGTAAAATGATAAAATACACATGCTAAATGACAGATTAACACATAAGCCTACCATCCTTTTCAACTTTAGACATGCCACTAAAAATACAGCTCACAGAACTGCAAAAGATATGAGAAGTGAGAATGAGAAGTCACTGTTGCCGTCTGGCTGCTCTGGGAAGTCTATAGCCTATATGTTGCAAACTAAATTTTCCCAACACAGTAGGCTAATGAAGATCATCCTAGAGGAAAACAGTTTTGTGTCCACAAATGTTAAAATTGAAATAACAGTATCAAGAATTGCCACATATTCTAAACATTTCTTGACAATATACCTAAGAAAGTATGAGGGCCTCGGTCTGCTCTACTATAGCCTACACTATTCTACATTCACTGCACTATTCTACATTCTGTGTTGAAGATGTTACTTGGGAAAAGAGGACATTGTTTTTCATTGTCTGAAATTGTGGTTGGGTTATAATTGATTACTTATAAGCATTTAATTATTTTTTAGCTTTTAGCTTTTGCTGCTCATCTCTTATTGTAAATTTGATCTAGAAATCAGTGGCTGCCAATATGCTGATTGACAATCTTATCAACTGCTGATTAAGTGGGTGACTCTACTCTGCCCCCCTGTGTACAGCTAGATGCCATTACACCAGGAGTTTTCAACTGATTGTGACCCAGGGACCACCAGGAAACAACATGACGGCCACAACCACCACTGAATGAAAAATATTGATTACCACACATTATTTAGTGCATGCTCTGAGACCATGCACCAGCAATGCCTTCACAAACCCCCAGTGGGTCACCAACCCCTGCATGGAACATCTAATGATGAAGACCTGTTAACTAGGTTAACTCACAAAATTCCATGGAAACCAAGACAAGACAACAAAAATCTCAGTGAAGACCTAAAACTGGTTTGGGTATTTGTCATGAACAAAAGGCATACTGTGGTATAACATATTAATTTGTCACAGATGTACTGTATGTATTGCATTTTGTCTATGCAAAGCACAAACTTGGTAGTATTATGTCCACGAAACATTAAAGTGTGCACACTCTTTCCTGCCCAATTTGTAACATTTCTGTTTGATCGGATCTTATTAATAATTGTTTTAACTATTAATATTCATTTTTAGTTATACCATGTCCATTTCCTGTCACACCAAGGCCAATACACTTTCCCCTTAATTGTATTCTCTTGTTTTTCTCATGTTGAAGGATATAGGGCTTTATTTGACCTCTGTGCGACTTTATATTAAGGAAAAAGTAAATTATGAACTAAAAACTAAAATTTCTCAAGCACTGTAATTGCCTTAAAGAAGGAGACATTTTTATTTCAGTGTTTGCTTCCTGGGATTCAAATTACAGGAGACCTCCTCCTAAAACAAGAGGTTTGATTTCATGCTTCAGCAAATAGCCAATTAAAATACACACCATGGTATTTTTTGGTACTTTTTGTCTGCTTCAGACTAATTGACAGAGGTAAAGTGTATAGAAAAGGTAAAATACTGGTATTGTAACTATATTCCGTGTCCATTCACTCAAATTGGGTCTATCTTAATTTCCTGACTATTAATATGACTGCATGGTGCTATGTATTGAAAGACATAATCAAAATGTAATCAAGTAATCTTTGATAATGTAACCATAATCTGATTACACATTTCTTTTTTTAAATGTAATCTGGTCTGGTTACTTGGTTTTTGTAATCTGATTACTAATTCAGATTATTTGTAATCAGTTCCCTGCACCCTGCATGCCTGTTGCATGGGGTATCTTGTGATGCTTGGGGTATCTTGTGATGCTTTTTCGTAGTTGCAGGAAGCAGTCAAAGCAATAGCATTGCACCAAAGTGCTTTACATAATAGTAGTAATAATAATAATAGTAATAATACATACATACATACATACATACATACATACATACATACATACATATAAACATATAAAATAAGGGAGAGGTGAGGGGGTCAGGGAGTGTTAAACACTAGGGAGAAGAGGTCTTTAGGTTGGATTTAAAACTATAGTGGTGCAGGATTTCACAACATCAGGAAGGCTATTCCAAAGCTGGGGAGCATAGACAGAGAAAGCTCTGTCACCTTTGGATTTAAGAGAGGCAGAAGGAACACAAAGAAGACACTGGGAAGATGATCGAAGAGGTCTAGGAGGACAGTAAGGAATTAAAAGATCACATAAATACTGAGGTGCTAAACCATGTAAAGCTTTGAAAACAAACAGAAGAATTTTTAAATTAATTCTGTGTTCCACAGGAAGCCAGTGCAGTTTAACCAGCACAGGTGAAATGTGGTCACGTTTCTTAGATCCAGTCAGTAATCTGGCTGCAGCATTTTGGACCAGCTGGAGTCTGTTTAAGGTAGATTTAGTTACACCTACATATACAGTGAGTTGCAATAATCAAGCCTAGAGGAAATAAAGGCATGTATAAGGATTTCTAAATCAGCAATGATCCTATTCTGTTCACCAACCATGTGGTCTCATCTCATCTCTGCACGGCCAAGAACAAAGACAATTATAGGATCCTCTGACTCATTTTGTGATTGCATTTAGATCAGAGTTTATTTCAACCAAACTGCATTGTTGCTTGCTTCAGCAGCTGGTAGATGCAATCGTTATCAGTAACTGAATCATTGAAAATGCACCTGCAGAGAAAAATGATGATGTATTTTGGATTTGAATTATTGACCATGGAGTTGTATAGCCTCATCACATGGTCAACTGGCGCTGCTGCTGGTCAGAAAGAAGGGAAGTATTTAATGCAAATCAAAGATTCTAGAACAGAGCTCTAGAATCTTTGATGCAAATGTCCAATCAAAGATTCTATAGTTAACTTTATCAACCGTCTCTGGTCCAATGATCCCCCTTTTCCCATTTTTGTTGTATTGTTGTCAAAGCAACCCTGTGAAAGGTAAATAAGAACATTAGAAGCAAAGATTCTAGAGCGGAGCTAGAATCTTTGATTAGAAGCTCATGAAATAAACCCACTGCAGATCCATATGAAGCATTTAAATGAATAAATAGCATAGGCTACATATGCATATGGCTATATATGACAAAAAAAAAGAAAAGAAAAAACCTCAAACAAATAAACAAACAAACAGACAAATAAAATCAAGTCTAAAGTAAACCCAGTGAGATGTTAAACGCTGAGTTTTACACATCTTCAGAGGAATGAATTCTTCAAGGAAGAAGTTCAGAAGGTTACATTCTCTAATCAGGGTTTAGAAGGTTCTCCCTTCAGTAATATTGACCATTATTACACGGCCCTTCATAATGCTGCAGATTGCTCCATTCATTTGAATGGGCCTTCAAAATGTGCTCTTCCAGCTCCTCCAACAATTTAATGGCTTCACTTTTCAGAGATTCTTGGTCAAGCTTTTCAATTCTGAATATTGTTGAATTCTGAATATCTGTGCTAAAGGACATGACATTTATGGAAGCCTGGCATTTTAATGGGCATTGATTTGAAGTGGGAATGAATTTGGACTGTATGCAGTTGTGATGATATCAGTATGTGATTTGTCCTTCTTCTCATTAAATAAGCTGGGGTTCAGAGATCTAAGTTGCATAGTTTTTAGTAGAGATTTGATCAGATTACTCTGCTGTTGACTGTCTTGTTCAGAAGAATGTGTGGGTACGTGAATAGGCCTCAGCTAAGCCTAGCAGACTCACACAAATGTGTTTAGAAGAAAAAAAATGAGTTGCTCCCTTCACAAATATTCTAAAATGAATATCAAACAGGCAGCATGTAGAAAGGCAAAGGTACATCATAACTCATGCAGCCAGCCTGGGTGAGCCGAAACAGACCTGTATCGGTCTGGTGTTAGCCAGGCAACATTTAACTACCAGAATAAAAGTAAAATAAAATAAAAACCTATATATGATGATCACATGACTTGATTTGTGTGGCACAACACACAATAAAGAGATGTGTATATTTGTGAATATGTTTCACATCCACATAGCAATACTGCTACACCTCCAATAAGGCTGTTTGTGCATGAACGAAAGCTAATTCAATCACTATTCAAAATCATTTAGGTAATTTAATACCATGATCCTTAGGGTCAGAGTATTATGGTGTGGGATCTGAAACAAGTAAATTCTCTGTAAATGAAGTACCATACCATTTCCATGAGAAAACAAAGACCAACTTTCATTTAAGATCAACCTCCAACTACTACTACTAAAAAACTACTACTACCACTACCTCTATCCAACTATGATTTATTGTGACGTGTTTTGTTAAACAAATTGGCAAATATTGGTATCACTGCTGGTTCTCATTGAGTGGCTTGTTTCACAACACCGAACCCTGTTTGTGGTTTCACATTAGAGTCCATATGATGTGTGATCTTTGAGGCCCATTTAAAATATTTAATACATGCAAACACAAACAACAGCTGACACAGGTTTTTACAAAAGAAAACATTTATTCAGTGAGCACCTGTCAAATGCACATACTATCATGTTGCTCATATTTATTGCATTTGTGACAAAGTCAATCAGTTCTTGAGTAAAAGCTACAGATTCACTCCTCAAATCAAAGTTTTTCAAATGTGTTCTCTGGACATGTTCTAAAGACTTTTATATCAAAGAGCACCATATTCTACCAAAACTGTTTGAACCACACTAACGATATGGGATGAACCATGTCAGTTTGTTTAAAAGAGCGGAAATCTCAACTCAGTGTGTCTAGATTTTATGATGATGTGCTGTTACAATATAAATAACAACAATAAGGACAAAAGGAATTGAATTTAAATACTATGATGCTGTGTTGCTTGCAACAGAGACTTTTGAGAAAACATAGACCAAGACACAAAGCCATCACAAGTGTGGAATAAAGACAAAATAAAAAAAATACAACAGTGCAACTAAATGACTTCAAACCTGATTAGGAAACACTTGGTTTCCTCTTTGAAAAAAGCAAAACAAAAAAACCCAACAACATTTCAAGCATTTGATTACTCTAAGATACTGACATGCGTTTGCACCAAGTTATTGTGACAGTGATTTTTTTCCAGCGGGGCAGTAGAATCAACACAGGGAATACAGTTGAATAGGCAGTTCACACTGCACTAGACTATACTCTCAGACTAATAAAGGAAAAGACGTTAGCTGGGCTGCTCCCCTGAGAGCTGGTCTCTGTAATGAGAGCCTCAGTGCATCCTTACTACAGTAAGCGAGTGAGTGGGCAGAATCTGGCAGGGGCGACGTGGATTGATTTCTGGCTGAGGTATCACTTCTTTGGCATTCCATCAGTCAGCAGGCCACTGTGTGTTATGGATGGATGGTGTGGTGTCAGGAAGCAATTTACACATATTTACACCTCTTTTCTCCTCAGGGCAAAAAATAAAATAAAAAAATCACCGGGTGGGGGAAGCAGTGCCATTTTTCTTCTGGAATCTTCCTCTGAGGACCTGTTATTTAAGGCTGGCTGGGGAGGAGGGTGGGACAGGCTAAATGATGTTCTCCTCTGCAGTTTAGCTCAGAAGCTACTGTATACTCTCTGAGAGGGAGTGATTCAGAGATGGTGGGAGGGACACAAGAAACCAGGAAGAGACATAAACGCACTTAGGTGAGAGTGTGTGTGTGTGTGTGTGGGGAGGGGTCAGGGTCCTTAGTTCCGCCGGGGGTCGCGAATGTAGCTGTTTTCAATGCAGAGCACGATGAAGTGGTTGGAGCAACTGCGGGTGTGTTGGCCCAGCAGCCGGCCGGTCTGAAGCAGCGAAGCCTGGCCCGTCACGGCCACGTCGCCCGCACGCCACGCCTCACAGTAGTTAGTGGTCATGCGGATGCCCACCGTACTGGAGCCGTGCCACACCAGCTTATGAGGCCTGGAGGGGAAGTGGTGGTGCAGGGAAGAGGAAACAAGGCACACACACACACACACACACACACACACACACACACACACACACACACACACACACACACACTCACACAAAGAAGTACAGATGGAAAAATGACCATAGGGAGGTACTGTACATAATATACTTCCAAATATACCACGACATGAATAACGACTAGCTGGGTTTCGACTTACCTTTTTAATAGTGACTTTTCACAATTCATATAGTAAGTCATGAGTGGAAACAGCCTTGAAATTTGCTTTATCTTGTAAGCCAAATGATAATGACAAATGATGGGGGATAAATTGCTGATTCACACAGTATATAATGTGACTAAGGTTGATGGATTTTAATTTCTGTCATTTTATTAGGTGACAACTTTGCATGCTGTTCATAACTCCCCCCTTGGTTAAGACAGTGGCCATGTTTGATACATAGTGTATGGAGATACATAGGAATTTAGATTTTCATGAGTGTGCTTAAAAAATGCAAATAACAGCTATTGAGTTTTATGGTCAAGTCAAACATTCTGTGCATGTGTTCACTGTGAAATATATGCTGAGACATGAGCAGTTCACATATCTGCAGTTTGATATCTGAATAAAAACAAAAACATTATGAAGCTTTTTACTCACCAAGACTGATCTGTCATGACATCGCGTCCATCAAAGGAGTAGATAGGGATCTGTGGATTATACACGGCCCCGTCTCCAGAGAACATGGACAGCCAGCTGTTGAATAAGATCTCCCCCTGGAAAAATACAGGCAACAGGACATTTTGAGTCAGATTAAGAACAATATGAGAAATCCCCTCTGTATTAAACTGTGATAATATTGTATTATATTGTATATAATAACAAAACGTTATGTACTCAGGCATGCAAAGTTTATGCAACAGCAACTTTATTAAACATGTGTTCTCCACTATGCAATATACAATGATGTACAACCCTAGACCAACAAACAAACTGTGAGCTCATCTGCTCGTCCCCACCTTGAGGTTGACCACGGGCATATTGGAGCGGTCAGTCTTCCTGACGATGGTGGCCAGGTCCTGCAGATGTGAGGAGAGGAAGGCCCGGTAGGTAGAGGTCAGGCCCTGAGCGCGGGCCTGCTGGTAGCACTGGAAGTCCGCTCCCCGGATGCCACGCATGTTTCCCATGGCCGGCGCATTTAGAGCCACCAGTCGCAGCTGCAAAAGCCCAGGGTGGGTGGGGTGGGGGGTTTAGTTAATAGGGGGTTGAGTTTTCTCAAGAGTGTCTTGAAAGCTTCAGTTCAGAGGCTACAGAACATGAAAGTCCAGTTCTGTCTGGTTTTGCTCTATAATCCGATTGTACAATTAAAGATTTAAACACAACATTAAAGTTTGATAAAGGTTCAAGACTGAGGCATTGTTTATTTTCAATCACACAACTGTGTTTTACTGGATGATATTTGTGTTGGAAAAAAAAACACAATAAATTATTAATGACCAGACTGCAAACATTCATTCACACTCACACACACACACACACACACACACACACACACACACCTTTAAATTTAATTTAGATTAACAAGGGACCACATATCAGTCAGTAAAATCTTACCCCAGGAACAGAGTACGCCGTGTGTGGGAGAACATTGGGACTTGGCAGGTAGCTTGTCAGCTCCTATATCACAGACACACAAATTATACAATGCAGGACAAGAAACTGAATTCATTTGGGGGTGAACAGTTCAAATGTCCTCTATGTAACACCATGCCTTGTTTATGTAATCTACAACCCCAAATCAGAAAAAGTTGGGACGTTGTCTAGAATGCCAATAAAAACAGAATGTGATAAAAAGACAGACAAATATATGTTCATTTTGATGTTTACCACTGTGCTGCCTCACCTCTTTTACAAACATTCTATTAATGCTAAGAAACTGAGGAGACCAGTTGCTAGAGTTTTGAGAATAAAATATTGTCCCATTACTCCCCAATATAGGATTTCAGTTGCTTAACAGTATGGGGTATTCTTAGTCATGTTTTTCATTCCATGATGCACCTAATTTAACAAGCCTGGAGTGCAAACAGGCCATTTTTGCACCTGGACTCTTCTTCTATTGGGAAATACTGTTTAAACATGTGCAGAATTCATTTTGGCATTGTTTTCCTGAAATATTCAAGGTCCTCCCTGGAAAAGACATTGCCTAGATGGCAGTATATGTTGCTCAAAACCTGTATACATCATTCAGAATTGATTGTGCTTTGCCAAAAGATGCCCATGCTGTAGGCACTAATGCTCCTCCACACCTTCATAGATGCTGGGTTTGGAACTGAGCACTAAAACAAGTTGTATAGGTTGGATGCTTGGATAGGCCCTCTCCCAGATGAGTCCATGATTTCCAAAAAGAATGGCAAATTTTGATTGGTCTAACCACAGGACCCTTTTTCATGTTACCTCATTTAATTTTAAACAAGCTCAGGCCCATATAAGACAGTGGTATTTTCTGTATCATGCCTCGTTACAATTTTGGCTGTTTTTATGGCAATTTTGGCAGGTCTGGAAACAGGTCTGGTTTAAATGCAGTGCCATCTGAGGTCCAAAAGACTATGGCCATCCAATATTGTTTTTCAGCTCTTTCCCTTGTTTCTCTGGATTCTCTGAATGTTTTAATAATATTAGGTTATGTAGATGATGAACTCCCCAAATACTTCATTTCATGTTAAGAAGCATTAAGAAGACATTGTTTCATCATTTGTGCACACAGGTTTAGACAGAGTGATAAATACCCCTACATCTTTACTTCTAAGACCCTGCCTCTCTGGGATACTCTTTTTCATACCTAATCCTGTTGCCAGTTACTCTAATTAGTTGTGAAGCATTCCTCCTTTTGTTTTCTTTATCATTACACAACTTTTCCAGAATTTTGTTACCTCCGTCCCAACTTTTTTTGAACATGTTGCTGGTATCAAATTCAAAATTAACATATATTTTCCATGAAATAGTCAAATTTGTAATTTTCAACATTTGATATGTTGTCTGTGTCCTTTTTGCAACTAAATATGAGTTTAAGAGATTTGCAGATAATATTACATTCTGTTTTTATTCACATTTTACACAACGTCCCAACTTTTTCTGATTTGAGGTTGCATGTGTTATAATGTGCATCAGACTTACAAACCACATCTCTTTTTCAGGCTTCATTTTGCACTCTACCATAATTTGCCTTGTAAATATAAGGATACAAAATATATGTTGCTTTTTCCAGAACAATGTATGTTCACTCAAGCAGCATCAGTTTGGGTTAGTGTCAAAGGTCCAATGAAAGTGAAGAACTGTTTTGAGTGAGAGAGCTGAGCTAGCGTTACCTGGCTGTGTAGCCTGGGTGTGCTGCGGTCGCCGGGTCTGCTCAGGCCGTGAGACACGGCGGCCGTGTGACTGTCTGTGGGGATGGGGATGAGCTCGCCAAGCTGAGGAAAGAGAGAACATGATATGGTGAGAGCACTTGAACATAACACGTTGGACCTTATTTGGCCTGAGTATATGGGAGGCATAATTTATGTCTAAACTTTTTTATTCGTTTTGTTTCTCTCTCTCTCTCTTCAGATTTGTCTGTTGCTCCTACAGCCCACTGTGGGCCCCATGAGGCCAATTGAAATTCATATATATCTTTCATTTCATATTGGCTGTCTTATAACTTGCATGCTTGGTAAAATTACTTTTCACAAAATTAAGCAACTGATTATAGGAAACATCTATAGACCTCCAAACTCTCCTTCTGATTCAACAAAGTGCATTCTTGCTACCATTAACTCTTTAGATTGTTCAGATGAGATGATTGTTCTGGGAGATTTTAACCGTAATTGGCTTGATCGCTCATCTCTTAAGGAGAGAAATCTGTTTGATAGTCTAAACCTCACACAGCTCATCAGTGAACCTACTAGGGTGGACAGTAGATCTAAGTCTCTCTTAGACTGAATCCTGAACCCACCCCAATAGAATTACTGATTCTGGTGTATTACCTGATTACTTTAGTGATCATTCAATTGTCTTCTGTGTTTAGAAAATAAGATTACCTCATTTGCCACCCAAAATAATAAGGGTAAGATCAAGCAAAAACTTAGACACTGACACTTTAATTCAAGACTTAATAGATATTAACTGGGACAGATTTCAATTAATTCCCTATGTTGACACTGAGGTTCTAAAAGTTATAGACAAACATGCACCATGGACATCAGTTAAGGTGAAGGGCAGACATTTACCATGGATTGATGGAGATCTAATACATCTATTTAAACAAAGAGATAAGGCCTGGGAAAAGTATCGCCTGACAAAGAATACAGCAGACTGGAATAAATATAAGCACTTATAAGCACTATAAATGCCTGTACAATAAAAAAACAAGGAATGCTAAATCCAATTACTATAAAAAATCATTGTTTAATGACATAAAAAATCCTAAACAATTTTGGAAGAGACTTAACGGTTTAATTAACAAATCTAATAAAAACCCTCTGGCTAAACTTACAGTTAATAATGATATCATTGTATGCAATGATACTACAATGGCCAATGCTTTTAACCAGTACTTTTCCTCTATTTGTAGTTCACAACCCTCTGATTTCCCTTACCCCAACTCTATAAATGATATTGTAAACAACAGTTCCTTTACATTTACAACAATTCATGATGTTCAGCAGACAATTTCTGAAATGAAGTCAGGTAATGGTTTTAGTCCAGATGGTCTGGAGATCAAGTTTATCAAGCTTGCTTCACATGTCTTAGCATATCCATTATGCAATTTATTTATATCTGTAGTTACATGTGTAGTTCCACTGCTGTGGAGGTGTGACAGAGTCACCATTTGATCTCAGCAGCTATAGACCAATTTCTATCATTAGCAGTGTAGCTAAAGTATTTGAAAATACTATATTTTAGCAACTAATTATGTATTCCGCGGTATGTACAAAGACTGCTCCTGAAAGCGCACGTCTATGCGCCTAAATACTTCCGCCTTGTAAAAGCAGGTGTTAATCCAAATTGCAGTTCAATGCGTCAATAAGAGAACCTTTCAAAGACAACAGAATCGTTATTTAGAGCACCAGTTTTTGTGGTGAAAGTATTTGTACTACCAACTACCAACCTCAACTTTCGTTGGCCTTTCGAATGTCTTACTTTCACTTTCACGTCATTCACTTAAACTTTCCTACTTGCTAGATTTGACCAATCTTACTTAGCCTACGTGCACAAGTAGTTTGAGTAGAACTACTGATCTTCATTATCTCCCTGCTTGTTTACATCTTATCATGTATGGTATTATTTCATGATTGCTAAACATTTGATTATTTTTAATGTTGTCATCAGTCAACTTTATTCAACTGCGCTTGTATGTAGGCGCTGCCATTCAGTTGTGGACGTTCGTAAATTGCGTTTATGGGCGGAGAAAGGTGCAGTTTACACTAAGTATTGAACGATTGATAAATACGACGGAAACTTGGGTCTGACAGCGTTCGCAATCTGCGGTGTGTCCATGACGCTGATAACGCTACGTTCGCAAATGTACGTACATCTGGCCCTCTGTTCTTTAGTTTATTTTGGATCTCCATTATAGATGTCAGAGCGTCTTTTCATGGTGCTCTCTCCCAGCCTATGGTTATGGAAAAGGGTATCAAGGTTCATCCCTAGGGCCTCTCTTATTTTCTATTTAATGATCTGCTCAGACTGTCAAATTCATCTATGTGCAGATTATAATGTTATTTATACTTCTAAACATGATATTAGTCAGATTCTGTCTTCACTACAACTAGATTTTAATGCCATTCAAAAGTGGTTCTCATCTAATCAACTTCTATTGAACAAAAGTAAGTCTTACTCTTTGCCACTAGATCTGCTCTCTCTAATCAAGGTAATATTCTTTCAGTGAAATTCTCAGATGGTATGCCTCTTGATAAAGTTGAGGAATTTAAATAGGCCTTTGGCTTGACTCTCAGTCTTTCAAGCCTCACATTAATTCTGTTGTAAAAAAGATAAATTGTAACCTAAGAATATTGCATCGTTCAATGAACTGTTTCACCCAACAGATCAGGTTAAGAATGGTTTCCCAGTTATTTCCCATCCGTGACTATGCTGATGTTGTCTATCAAAACACATCAGAATCAAATCTTAAACCTTTGAATGTAATTTATAATACTGTAGATTTGTGTTGAGGTGTCCATTTACAACTCATCACTGTCACATGTATCATTCATTGAATCTTTTATCACCTAAGGCTAGACGACAGTTTCACTGGTTTCAGTTTATCTACAAATGCATTATCCTTCAATTATCCTACTTGAAGCAATATTGAATTCCATACAGGTCAACATACAGTTTGAGACACACTGATCATACTTTCACACTTTCACACACTTTCTTTTTCTGTTCCAAACATATCCAAAGAAATTAAGAAGTGAGCCTTTAAATTCAAGGCACCCTCTGACAGGAATAGTTTGCCTAGGTCTCTTAGATCTATTTCTTCTTTCCATTATTTCAAATCATCTCTGAAAACATGGCTTGAATACTCAGCATGGTTTTTACTGAAACGA
This sequence comes from Alosa sapidissima, assembly GCF_018492685.1. NCBI lineage: Eukaryota > Metazoa > Chordata > Actinopteri > Clupeiformes > Clupeidae > Alosa > Alosa sapidissima. Next base: position 51,669,450 of record NC_055957.1, on the reverse strand, counting down.
CTGTTTATCAGGATTATTGGGATGTGAGAATAGAGACATACCTGTATCTTCCTCCAGCCACCCTGGGCTCTGATGTAAAGCTCGCCCTTGTCTGAGACGTAAGCCATGGCACCCTCGGCCGCTCGATGAGTCTCCCTCAGCAGCGCCTGGCCAGTTTTGTACACCGTCACCTGAGAACAGCCATGAAACACTGTCACAAGTGCACCGGCAAATTCACGCTCATACTGTACTTTCAATGGGGAAAGTATTCCAATGTCGAACGTGCAATGTGAGACTCACAGCCGCTCCATAGCCAGGGCTCCCTGGAAGTCCGGGAGGTCCAGGTGGACCAGGGATGCTGACAGCTGGGAAAGAATGGAGCAGAGATTGAAGACCAGAAGACAAAACTATATTCTCACTCAGAAACATTAGAGAATATGCTCAGTTGTTATATTCCTAAGGTTTTATTCTATTGAAAGATTCGTACCTGAGCCATAGACTGAAGGAGATCCAGGAGGTCCAGATGGACCAGGGGGGCCTGGCCTACCCTGCCTCCCAAACCCAGGCTGACCAGGCCGGCCAGGGGCACCTGGGTGACCTGGGGGGCCAACAATGGTATCTCCTTTGGGTCCCTACAAGAGTTGGAGTAGTCTTAGGAATAAACACTTGCAATTCAGCTCTGACTGTGATTCATTATGTGTGAGAAGCTTAACTGACCAGTAAGGGGCCATTCAGTGACACACTTGAGAATATGGACTTACCACAAGCCCAGATCTGCCCGGTGGTCCAGAGGGCCCTGGGGGACCAGGCTCACCTTTGTCTCCTTTCTGACCTGTGTTGCCGATGTCACCTTTCTCACCCTGTATGGTCAGACTCAAACATATCAGTGCTGCTTACAGCTTACCACTAAGAACCGGAGCATACAGTGTTTCTGCACAAAACAAGACAAATGAAAACTGGGAGGAAGGACTCACCACAATTCCTTTCATGAGCATGTAATCTAAAACACAAGAAGATATGAATATGTTATATGAAACCTCAAACATCCATTTCCGTAATGTCCCACTCATATTACACTTATTATACACTGGCACTAAATGTAGGGGATATTTTCTTGCGGAGTATTGGGGCAGGGGCAATATAATTTTTATGTCTCCATGGTGACTGTAGAAAACTTAATGTGTGGGGCACATGAGCTAACTAAGAGGACAGCTCTGAAGAGGCGAGCACATTTGGGTGTGGCGACAAAGGGGAAACAGTTTGCTGCTGAGTGGGGATGGGATGCCGTGTGGTTCTGATACCTGGTATGGGAGTACCTGGAGTTCCTGCCACGCCCATTTCCCCTTTCTCTCCCTTGGGCCCCGCCCCTGGCAGAGAGCAATATGTAGAACAGTACTGTTAGGTTGCCACTTTATATGTGGCAGGTTTTACAGTCATTTTCAAAGGTTTACAACAAACAAGTTCTGTAAAACCTATAAAACGAGCATACCTAATACTGCCTCCATACTGGTGCCAACCTGGACAAAACAAACAATTTTAAATAATAATGATCAAACAGACAGGGAAGAGGGGCCATAATAGAACTGGTAGACCTAAAATCATGTCAAACAGCTACATTGCTCTGCATACAAATGTCCTTCAAACACTGCCAGTGTCTTTTTTGTTAGTGACATTTCATCCATATACAGTCTGTTAAAGGGAGAAATGTACATACAGACATACATACAGTACATGTGTTAAAGGACCCCATTACTAGAAACACCAACAGACAATTGTCATGCAGCATGCCTAGTGGGAGCTCGTTCATGTCCTGGGTTATGGGATATGAGTTGATATTAAAGCTGCCTTTCATTTCTGTCCTGGACATCCCAATACCACATGCCTGATATACCAGTCTGATTCCAGAGTTCTACCCGAGAAAGAGTGATTCTCAGGGCTACAGAAATGTTCTGCACGTTTGAATAAATTGATGAAAGACCGGTCTGAGAAAAAAAAGAAAAACTCAGACATTGACACATTTTTAGAGTAAGCATAAAAGATCCTTCAACAGAGGCTCTGAAATCAGATTAGCTAACACTGTGTTGTGTAGAGTGGACAGACACTCCGCCACCCACACAGTGGCCACAGAGGAGGCCACTGTGATGCGGGGGTAACAGGGTGAAGGGGGGGGGGGGGGGGGTTAGCACAGGCAAAGTAGGGGGCCCTGACTCCACATGCGCCACCGAGCACTAGCCGTCCAGCCCCCCAGGGGCAAGGGGAGGACCCGAGCGAGCCAACAACTTACTGGTCTTTTGCAGTGTGGTCTACGAGGGACTGGAAAGACTGTCTTTAAAATTTAGAGGATATGGTTTTAGATACGTAGAATCAGTCTACAGCAATCACAATGAACACTGTGGCAGACTCTGAGTGCCACTTAAGAGAAATAGTTTCACTCACCCCATTAAGGCCCAGGACGCGCCCGGGCAGTCCAGGAGTTCCTGGGGGACCAGGGGGGCCCTAAACAAACAAACAAAAAACAATATGCGATAAATGATCACAACATAACTCACAAACTGTTTTTACAATGCTGGATGTTCCAAAGGTTAAAACATACTGGCAGACCAACGAGGGCAACAGCATCCCCCTTTTCTCCTTTTAATCCAACCATTCCAGGACGACCCTATTAATTAGAGTTTTTCTGTCAATATACATTTCAATGCAACATTGGGGTATATGCTCTGAAAAAAAGGAAAACAGAAAGGACTGACCGGTCGACCAGGAATCCCAAACTCGCCCTTTGGCCCAGGTGGTCCAATAGGTCCCTGTAAAAGATCATTGTTTACTTTTGTGTGTGTGTGTGTGTGTGTGTGTGTGTGTGTGTGTGTGCATGTGTGTGTGTGTATGTGTGTGTGTTTGTACATGAGCATGTGAACATGGATTTGTATGTTTCTATTTCCAGGTGTACTTGTGTACATGTGTGTAACAGTAATACAATAGCCATGACAGATGCAGAATGTTCTCTTGTCTGTGTCTCACCATGATCCCACCTTCTCCCGGCAGGCCACGCTCACCCTGCACAGAGAGCAGCAAACAGTAAGCACTTACACACACAAGCGCACACGCATACACACTCACTCTCAGTCATTACAGCTTCCCTCCACCAATTTCAACATCTGCTCAAGTACCTTGATTCCCTTTGGGCCTCTGGGGCCTCTCATGCCTGTCATTAGAGAGCCATCTGCGGCGATGGTGACCCCGGGCTCCCCCTTCTCACCCTGAGACAAATTAAAGCACACTTTGGCATAACCAGAGACACAGCCGCTAGCAGGAAAAACACGACTCAAATGATTTGTCCCTTGTGATATGAAGTCTGAATGCACATTTACACATTATTCATCTGAAGATAGGGGAAGGAAACAGGAGAGTATAACTTCCTACCTTCAGACCTGGGGGTCCTTGGACACCAACCAATCCAACATCCCCCTTTGGTCCCCTCGGTCCCTAAATGGGAACATTTGAAACATCTCACGATTAGATGGTCTGGAGAGATTTACCTGGGCAAAGCCAACCCTTTTCTTTCTCTGCTGTCACTCCACTAGGCAGCCACAGTCAGACTAGTCCTACTGTTGATGACCGTCAGAACTATAAGGGAGCCTTATCACATAGCACTGAATTTTAATATGGAAACATACCATTGGTCCTCCAGTGAGGCAAAAGTGAAAATAAAATAAATGTACTGTACATCATTTTACAGAAAACCAAACGCACATTAAGTGAGATAACACAATGATTACATATAAACAACATCTGATGAAATATTACTTCTCATTAAACTAATACGAATAGTCTGATATGGTCTACTGATGTTTTATATACAGTAGGCTCCTATTCTTTGATAGTATACATTTATACAAAGGTGCCCCTTCCAATAAGCAGTGCACTGAATATTAGGTCAACATAACATGCAAAGCAAAGACAGAGATAGAGAGAGAGAGATGGGAAGGGAAGGATGAGAGGGGAGGGATACTGTGTGTATATATATATATATATATCTTACAGGGAATCCGGCTTTGCCAGGCAAACCCTCAGGACCCTGCAAACAAGTATACACACAAACAGTAAACAATAAGAAGCACATTAATACCGCTGTGGACCACATACAGTATACAGATGTAGTGTGATTGTGGTGTGGTGTGATTCTGCCTCATGTCAAACCAAGAAAATAATGTTTGCAACAACCAAGAGAAAGAGGCAATGCACGTTAAGAAACTAAATATACAAATAATAAAACAAATGGAGTCCACACATATTGTAGCCTATTAGATATGATACTATTAACATTTACAACATTAACGAATGGAAACATCCTTGAAGCTCTTAGAAGCAGAATAATTTGAGTAGATATGAGCACATTTGGCTCTTTGGTTCTGAACACCCGTTCAGCCTCAGGGCTCAGCGCTCATAGTGGAGAAGCAGCTAAAGCACATGGAGTGATCTAGCCTGGGCTTTGCTTCACTTTAGAAGACTACTGCTTACCCTGGGCCCTGGGGGTCCGCGGATCTCTGAGATGTTAAATATGCCCTCTGTGTCGTTTAGCAGGAGCTGGGGATGAACCAGATGTTGAAGTGAGACATTTTATAGTATTTACATTGGATTAGCATATGCAATTTTTTAAGATCCAATGATCTATACAATCTATGATCAATGATCCAATGATTTCCAAAACGCTACCCTGATCTCGTCTGCTGACTTACGTCCTGAAGGCTGATGGTGGGCCCTGGAGGGCCAGGGAGCCCTGGAGGACCCGTGAAACTCTGTCCATCTTGGCCTGGTTCCCCCTGGACAAGACACATTACATTCACACTGCATTAAACACCATTCTCTGCAGTGAGTTCACTAATGGACAATCACAGCTTATCGTCCATGGCCGTAACACTCTGATCATGGCAAGGATATTACCATAGACAATAAACTGATTCATAGGAGCAAAGCAGTGATGCATATTATGGGATGTATGGTATGCAACCAACAGTTCAATTTAATTTAAGTGCTCAGATACTGTACAGTATGTGCATGCAGCTTGTCACACTGACTGACACTGCCCTTATTTACAGGAGGTAAGAAACAATCTCAATGGGACTGCAGAGATTTTTTGTCTGAAGAAGAGGTCATTCAACTGTATACCTTTGATCCTGGGCTTCCTTTATCTCCTTTAACCCCCTGATGAAAAGCAAGAAACAGGACAATTGCTTATTCACGTTGGTAAATGTCAACGACAACACAACAGCTGATTCTTACTGTGTAAGAATGTTTCACTCTGTAATCACACAATGTTCGCATATCACCTGTTGGTACCAAACCATAAGGAAGTCAAACTGACCCGCATGCCGGGAAGGCCAGCTACCCCAGACTCGCCATCTGGACCTGGTGCTCCGCGATCTCCCTGCATACACGTGAACAGAACATTTTACAGATCATGTTGGGAGAAAACTGCAACACAAATATTGTAGTTATCTGATCTGACAGTCAGCTCTGATTAAGTTTATAGATGTGTATTACGATACTTGGCACAAGCACTCAGAAAGTCTTCACAGAGGCCATTGGGCAATAGGTCTGTATATGCAGGCGCAAGACAGGGGGCAAGGGTGGTCAAGACACCAACACATCAGGAAAATCACACTGGGCTTCAATCATAAACACACTGACTCTGCTAACAGAAAATATATACATGCTAATATTAACTAATACTACAGGGCAGAATTCAGATATTTAGACCTCACCCTGCCATTTGCACTGCATTATAGACTTAACTATGGCATTTCACACATATACAGCATACTCTCACTAAATACCAACATATTTCTTCAAAACAAAACTAACCTTTATAGACAAACCAGGTGGTCCAACTGGCCCAGGTAGACCCTGTGAAACAGACACAAAGAGAGGAGGTTGGGGTGTGGGGGGGGGGGGGGGGGGGGGGGGTAGGCGTTAAGAAGCTCCTGTAGCTATCTGTTGAAATGTATTATATTGCATCATGCATGGATATCAGATGTCATACCTGTGGCCCTGGAGGACCTGCAAGACCAGGATGACCCTGGGGAGAAACACAAGAATATCAGAAAAGTATGCCCATGTGTACAAATATGGTTCTCTTTCAGTCGAATTTACTCAACATTAACCAATGGGAAGTTCACCTTAAGTGATGTCATCGACCTGAACTAGCCTATCACTCCTCGATGATACAGTTGTGAACATCACACTCTATACTCTGTACTGCATTCAGGTGTGGTAGTAGTATTTGTTTACCTGGGGTCCCCTCAAAACTCCTTTGCCAAGGAAGCCTCCATTTGCTGAACCTTCCAGATCCTACAAACACATTTCAATTATTAATCTCAACCAGATGAAAACCAGATACAACTTGATGGTCGTCAATACAAGGCACAAAACACAGACACCATACCTCAAGTGAAAAGCCACTTCCTGAGGGTCCGGGGGGACCAGGTGGACCTGGGGGACCCTGTGGGCCGGTAGCTCCCATCGGCCCAATTGGCCCTGGTGAGCCAGTTGCACCAGATTCACCAGGGTCACCCTGGAAGGAAAAACACAACCAGCTAGGTCATGATGGTTTGGCCAGACTGTGTTCTATGAATCTCTAAAGGTTAGCTTATTTGTGGTGTGTTATCTGTGTGATCAGTGACAGTGAGTAACCTGGAGTGGGCCCTACCTGTGTGATTAATTAGGACCGTCGCGCTAGTGAAAATGGATCATTACTTAGATAAAAGACCTTGGGCATGTACTCTTTGGGCATCTGCATTCTTTAGTCTAGTAGGGCTTATAATGGAGGCACTCAAATGAATGTCTTTGTGAGACAAAAGCTAAAGAGAACAAACCACTCTTACATCCTAATCATAGAATCCCAATATACACAAGAGATTCAATGAACTGCACAGCTCACAAAATGTCCAATAAACCAGAGGTTCTCAAATATTTTGTTTCCAAGGACCCCTTGTATGGGAGAACATTTTCCAAGGACCTCCTCATAATCGTTAGGCTGGTGAAAGCCAGACTACATAACATCAAACATTTTCTATTTTCATTTTTTAAAGGTGCCATGTGTAAGAATTGAGGTAAAAATATCCAAAAAATGAGCTACAAGCATCAAAACAATAAGAAGAAATAAGGGCAATGATGTCATTAAAAAAATGACAAGGTATAGTGCTGCAGATATACCAACCTAAATTAGCATGCTAAATTACTAGCCACAGCCCGACAGGTGTCATAATACCAGTTTCGGCCATGGGAGACGGTATGCGGGCAACATAACCGCCAGCCAAACTGCAATACACGTGTCTCGGTTGTTACTCTAAGGTAGACCAACTCACTTACTGGAGGTATACTGCCCCATCTTTTATGGAATGTGGAGTATGAATCGATTTTTTGGCGGACATTACACATGGCACCTTTAAAGTTCTGGCCAGGTTCACTATGCCGTGTTTTCTGGCAAATGTATAACTTGTTCTTTGGTCAAGTTTGGATTTTGCATCACTTGACGGCGTGACTGACTCAAACATTTTTCCACGTTTTTCCTGGAACCTGTGTGATTAATCAATGTCAACAGCATTTCACTTCATGCTCCGTCTCAGCCATTTCAATACTGTTGTCTTAAGATACATATTGGCAAGATGTATGTCGTCAAGGGAGAAACTTAAATTCAAGCAGATATTGTGGAGCCATCCAGGCAAACAGCTGAATAGTACAGCTGAATATCCTCCCCAGGAGATTATCAGAGCAATGGAAACAGATGATCTTATATGGAAATAGCAAAACAGGAGTTTCAACTTGGACCCCTCCTATTTCTTTCCGTTGTGACCACTGTGAAATTCCTACCCTGGGTCCAAGTACTGATTCCTGAGCTACACCAGTGTAGAGCTGCATGTTGTAATTTATGGACTCACAAACGATATGAAATATGTATTAGTTATAATCTAATATGTTTTAAAGAAATCATGGAAGCAATGATGAAAACCTGTAATTAAGGTAGCGTAGAAACTATTCTAGAAAGTATCAACCTGCAAAACCTGAAAAAATAGGTGTGATCTTTACCTTTGATCCAGGAAGTCCTGGCAATCCTTGATCTCCCTAGAAAATAAAACACAATATACTGTACTTCTAATCTTTGAATAGCATTCAGTTGTTGTCAACATTCCTCTTCCAGATAGAATATACCACAAATGTTAGTTCATAGAATGAACACACACATACAAACACACACACACACACACACACACACACACACACACACACACACACACACACAATATGGCTTTAAAATGTGTTAATATTCGTCAAGTCAAGAAAGAAAAGGTTCCACTGCAGAAAGAGTTCATTTTACCTTTAGCCCTTTAGGACCACGTGGGCCAGGGAAGCCGTCATAACCAGCAGTGCCCTGTAATACCCGAAAACAAATCTGTCAAAGACTAAAAAGGCTGTGTATACAGTAGACTAAAAAGGCTCTGGTACATACTTGCTATTTAGTAACAAAGACAGGCCTTGTGAATGGTGTTAGTGAAAGCAAAGACCTCAGATGTTGAAAAAGACAGATTTTCTCCAACAGTTCATGTTCAGCAAAAAAGCAAAGTTTTAGTTTGATGCTTGGTATTTTAAATATATGTGTTAAATGTAATGTATACATAGCACACTAAATAATACATGGGCCCCCCAATAACTAACTCAATAACATTTTATTTTATATTAAACTACATACATGAAATAAGCTCATTTGAGATGTCCATATAAGTCCACAAAACCTCTCATGAATGTCTTTGCAAGACAAAAGCTAAAATGAACAAACCACCCTTACATCTCAATAAAGAGTTAATGAACTGCACTGCACACAAAATGTCAAATAAACAACCCACTAATCCCCGCACATACAGCCAGAAGCACGCGCAGCTGGGTTGAGAGCAGTCAGAGCATGTTAACAATGTTGGAGATAAATGCTGTCTTTTTTTTTTAGGCTGGCTCAATGACCTTAGAGAGCCAGGGTGATACCTCTCCTGAATCAAACCCAGAACCAAACCCGGAACCAAATCCGGAACCAAAGCCAGACGAGAACCCTGAGCCGAACCCAGAATCTGACCCAGAGCCACTAAACCACTCCTCCTCAAACACCAGGCTCTAGGGTCACACCGGGCAGGTAGGGGAAGAGGAGAGGAGGACACAGTCATTAAAACCTCTATGGTATTAGCTATATATTCAGGCTAGCTACATTTTCAGGAAATCTTGCAACCCTTGCAGTTAAAATTACATTCATTGGTTATGGTCATACAGTGAATAACTAGTGGTTATGGATCTTGGTCTTTAAAAATTGGTAGAAATATACCTATTTTACAATAAAACATATTTAAATGGTGTAAGGATGCTGTAGTCTAATCTGCAATTTTTGAAGTTATAGTGAGGCAGAACTCCGCTACTTTCAAACTTTAGCAGTAGCAAAGATAGAAAATAATTCCCTGCAGTAGGCTACTTCAGGGCACTCTGCCAGGGTGACCTTCAGCCAAGCACCCTGATCTGTCCATGAGGCAGAATTACTTACCGGCTTACCCATGGGCCCTTCCTTTCCAGGAAGGCCAGGTGGCCCAGGCAGAAGGCTTTCAGATGGGGTGAATGGGCCACGGGTGCCTGGGGGACCTGGAGGGCCTGGTGGGCCAGGAGGCCCAGGTGGACCCTGAGTAAGGAGGAAAGAGAAGTTTGTGCAGTTCATAGGTAAGCATGTTTCAAAACTCTGTATTCTACAGAAAGCATACAACTGACACAACTGACACAATTGACACAACTGTTTTATTGTTGTTGTTTTTTCCATAACATTTTTACAAACACAGTAATATGTCAGAATAACAGTTGAATCAACCGTGCCTCTAAATATTCATTATTATAAAGATATTTAAAATATTCAGCTGTTTTTCATAAAATTGCTTGTTATAAAAAAGGAGAGCTCTAGGAGCTAGATAGGTGAGCTAATTGGACTCCCCCTGCAGGACACATACAGCATATGAACATTAACAACCTCTTATCTCATTTTGAAACTCACTCGGATGATTTCTGTATCACTGTCAAAGTCTCCAAACCCAGAGCCATATGCATCAATGGCATCCTGTAAAACACAAAACGCATTCTTCACGCTGAAACAACACATTGGACTTCTCTCCAAATTCTGCACACAGTATCTGCGTAATCAAGTTTTGAGCTTGTCTTATCGGGTGCATTAGAGTGCTCACGACTCGGCCAATATGGACATGAATGGGACGTTTATAGGTTATAGCCATGGGCGTAGATTTGCGTGGGGTCTGAAGGACGTGTCCACACCAATATCAAAGAAATGTCCCCATCAATATTCAGGTTGAAACGGGGAAAAAAGCGCCATATGCATTACATTACATTACATTACATTACATTTGGCTGACGCTTTTTAACCAAAGCGACTAACAACATGGTAAACAGTACGTTTTAGAACAATTCTCACAATTTTAGGACAGTTTAAAAAAACATTAGAGTACAGTAAGAATAAGTGCGTCGGTGAGTGCTGTTTTTAACAGTTACTTGTCAGTTTAAAACGGCTGGTGAGTGCTAGGATCAATAAGACTTGTTGTAAGTGTTGCTATGAGAGTAGATGTTCTCTAAAGAGCTGGGTCTTCAGGAGTTTTTTGAAAGTGGAAAAGGATGTCCCTGCCCTTGTAGGAACTGGCAGTGTGTTCCACCAACGAGGAACAACAGATGAGAAAAGTTTGGATTGGCTTGAGCGTACCGGTGGTAGAGCTAGACGTCGTTCGTCAGAGGAGCGCAGCGGTCTGGAGGTAGTGTAAGTCTGTAT